>NC_059433.1:1022977-1200159 GCF_021028975.2 Sphaerodactylus townsendi | reverse complement strand
CTGGTACTCCACCTGGAGCCAGTCCAGTGGGCAGGCCACATATTGAAAATGGGACTGCCATGAGGCTCCAGTTAGGACCCTCACTGCTGCATTATGGACCAGCTGGAGCTTCCAGAGCAGGTCCAAGGGTCGCTCTGAGTAAAACAAGTTGCAATAATCTAGCCTAGCCTATTGTATGGACCACTGTGGCTTAGTCAGCTTTAGACAGATAGGGTGCCAGGTCTCTCGCCTAGCAAAGATGGTAGAACACCATGTGTGTGCCATAATTCAACTGAGTCTCCACCAACAAGTAGGCATCAAGGAATATGCCTAGGTCCAAGCTGCACTCCATCAAGAGTCAGTAGCTGATATCCTCCCACCTGCCCCTTTCAGTTCAACCACAGGCCCCTTCCGCCTTTGCTGGATTTAACTTCAGCTACTGTCTTTCATGCATTCATTCATGGCTCTCCAAGCAGCAATCCAAAAGACATTTGGGACAACAGAAGTGTCATCTTGCACAGTCCAAATCTCTGGATTTCAACCCTAGCCAGAGGGTGTGCATATCATGCATTCATTCATGCATTCATTCATGGCCTCCAAGCAGCAATCCAAAGCATTTGGGACAACGGTGTCAAATAATATCTTGCACAGTCCAAATCTCTGGATTAACTCCGAAGCGTAGAGGGTGCATATAGATGTTAAATAACTAATGATGAGAGAATTGCCCCTTGTTGGGACACCACACACTAATCCATGTAGGATGGAGGTTCTTGGCACTACCACAATTACCAACCCTCTGTCCTTTGGTCATTAAGAAATGAGCGCAGCCATTGTAAAGCTGTCCCAAATATTCCCTACACCAACTTGAGGTGGTTGGTCAGAATATCATGATGGGCCAAGTCAAAGCTGCTTTGGAGATCTGACAACACCAGAAGCACTCGACTCAAGCCCTGGTCCATGTATCTCCAGAGTGTCCATGTGAGGGGGGTCAGGAGCCATTTCTACTGCATGGCCCACCTGGGAAGCTGCTGACTGGAAGGGATTCGGGATTGATGATTCCTCCAGATAAAATCTGAAGCTGCTCAGCAACTGCCGGCTTTTTTTTAAAGAGGGGTTCTTCTACTCACAGCCTCCTCTCAAAATACTGGGGAATCTCTCAGTACTTGGAGGGAGAGATTGGATAATCTCCCTCAAAGGACCCCTGCACTTCAGTTTCCATGCTGCTGGACTTTCACCACTCCAGGATGGCAAATACATAGTGGACTTTTCAGCTGGCAGGACTCTGCATCACTGTGGAAGAGTTGAAAACTGAATTTAGTCCAATGAAGAATCCAAAGACGGCCAATCCAAAAGAATCCAAAGCGTCTGGTTTCTTTACTGCGATCAAACCTGACCAGAAGGTCCTGGTGGAGGGATAAGACTTTTGTCAGCAAAATAGCTTGCTTAATCGTCACAGCTAAAAGCCAATTCTCTATCATTTTGGGACCTTTCCATTAAAGCTGCCAGTTGCCATATATTTCTAAATAATTAGGGCTGGATCTGAGCTTGTTTGACATGATGTTAGCCAAGAACAAATCGCTTTTCACAGCTTTCACCACCAAGGGCATTCCTATAAGATGTTCTTGTCTCTTCATCATGAGTCTTCCTTGAGACTTTTAGTAGCTCTCATATTTCTTCCTTCTCAAGCTCCAGGGTATACCTTCATGCAGCTGGTCTGGCACAGGAGGCACCAGAGGGGTGTTTGCAGGGTATAATATCATTGATGGTTGTGGAGAGCTGGCTATTCCAGTCCTCCACCAATCCATCTAATGAGCCACTAGGGGCATTGGGTTCAGCAGTGCATTTCTTGGAAACCTATTAGTTTCATAAGTCTCCACGGGCAAAACTTATAAATCAGCTTGTTGCCTACTATTACAGGAACAGTGTGATGCATTGAAATGGGACCTTCAGATCAAGTGCAGTGGTCCAACCACATCCACTGGAGATATTAGGGGTAATCAGATCTTTACCCCATCCCTCAATCCCCAAAAAAAATTAATTCCAGTCTGTGAAGCTTCCCCTGTGTGTAGAATCTGAAACAAATTGGGAGAGTCCCAGTGCTATCATGGGGCAGACACCACTGTCCGAGGATTGTTTGGAGGTGGTGTCATCTGCATGAATGTTTAAGATCCTTCTCCAAATGCCGAGCCAGCCACCACCTCCTCTGAGTGTCTCAAATACAGGATATCTGTCCATGTGAAGAGCATGGCTAGATTAAGCTTCTCCTTGATTAATTCGAAAATAGGGAGCATTCCCATTTTATTGGGTTTTCTGGTTGGGGAATGTATATTTTTTTTCTTTAAGTTTGGCTGAATTTACATTTTTAGAAGTTGGTTATCAACTGTTGGATAATGGCTTAAGGTTTCAACCCCCAGGTGGGGCTGGGAGATCTTCTGGAGTTATAACTGATCTCCAGACTACATAGATTGGAGAAAATTGAGGGGGGGGCCTCTCTGATATTCTACCCTGCTGAAGTCTTTCCAGTCCCTTCACACCGCCCTTCACAGGCCACTCCTCAAAATCTCCAGGTATGTCCCCATCTGATGTTTGCAGTTCCATTAATGATTGGGCTGAGAACCACTGCTGGTCTAAGTGAAATTTTGCCAGGTCTGGTAACCTGATTTTTTTGGGGAAAAAAAATGTTGACTATGTTGTTCTCTGGACTGCACCTTTGATTTTTTCCCCAAAAAGATGATCTTCCTCAAGTACTGCTGTGGAAATACATCTAATAAATACCTAAATTAAATTCAGAGAACTAGCTGATCACATAGGAAGGATTGCTTGTTTCTTTGTGCTAAAATGCTGCAGTGACACAGTCACTATGACTGATCTTGCATGATTCCACAGTAGCTCCACCCCTAGTTATTGATTCAGTCTGTTCATTGGAGTTGTTTGCAATTAGTCCTGTGTGTGTTTGGCTGCAGTGTTTTGTCCTGATTCCCTTGGGTTTTTTTGTTTACAGTAACATTTTGCACAGTTTGAGTTATCCGCACGCTTTTACATTTAGCCAGACGCTCTTTAAGTAGGACCAGTCGATCAGGAATTGGTATACTGTTGGGCTCCTGCAAGCTATCCGATGTTATCTTGACCTCCACAGTGATGCACTTCGGTAGAACTTGGCCAGCGCTACTTTCCATGTGGGGCGCACCACCACTGTCATGGGGGGTGATCTGTGTAGTGCACTGTGTCAATTCCAAGTTCTTTAACTCCTTGCATTTTATGTTCGCAAGTGGGGTTTTCCGGAGTAAGGGGGCTATATTTAAGTTTGTAAATACTCGGGTTGGCATTACCCCCTTGGCTGCAAGTTTTCGATGTTGACGCAACAGCCTGTTAGGTATTTCACTTGAGTTGAAGGTTAAAATAATTCTTAATGGCTCATTGGTCCCAAAAGTTCTGTGGAATTCGAATACTGACACTAAGTCAATAAACTTTGGCTTCTTCCTCAGTAAGATGCTTAGATGATGCCTGGCGAGTTCTGTGGAGTGCCAACTAGGGAGGAACCCCTGATATGCGAACACTCTCAGACAAACCTTCTTGGTCTCTAGCACTAGCCGTTGGTCACATATGTTATTCCCAAGGGAAGGCACTTCCAGGTTTGAATTAAAGCTACTGGAACCATGGATTTCCCTACATTGTAATGTTTTGGTAGAGTTCAGCCCAGCATTAATTGTCCTTAGCTCCTTGAATATAGCTGCCACAGTATCTGCCATAAAGGTACAGAAGTCAGAGAGAATCCCCAGTTCCATTGGTAGGGTGGCAGCATCATAACGAGTCAGGTCATTAGGCATGGAGGGAGGCGGTGGAGGTGTAGTATCATTACCATACTCTTTATGGGTTGCCACCACTTCGGCGGCTCCTTTTGAACTCTCTGCATTAAGGCCCTCTCTAATAGTCAAGGAACTGCTATCGGACTGAGATTGGGCTCTTCAGCATACAGCTTGGAGCCTCTCCACATCCCAAGGGCTGGAACCAATTTTCTGTGGGTATTGTGAACTCTTCCTGGAGAGCCTGGCTTTGCTCCACTGGCACTTGTGAGCAAAAGAAGTTGCCAATTTTTAATTGTTTGGAGCATGGATTGGGGCTACCATCTTCCCTATCTCGACAATGTTTCTTACAGCCCATCTCACAGTAGGTTTAACTTGCTGTGCTACTAGAGGTTTGTATAGTAGCAGCTTGTCTGGTCCTGCCAGCTTTGATAGTTTGATAATTCATGATGTTTTAACTAGCCCAGAGACCGTGGCTGTAGTTTGCCTTGAGTAAATTATCTCTCCACACCAAAGCGTAGGCAGCTCTGCTGATAATGAGAAGTTGAGGTATTTATGAATTGTTTTGCAACCTCTACCTACTAGAGTCAGATTCTTCCACACAGCTTTTGCACCAGCTTCTTCTAAGCATAAGCATAAGCATTTTTATTGTCATTGTGCACGCACAACGAAATGTACAGCAGCACAATTTCAGACTCATACCCCATCCTCACTTTCCCCTTCCTCCACCCATCCCTACACAGCCCCAAACACATCAACACGAAGCCGCGGAGTTCAGCATCGCCACAGCTCTAGAGTAGAAGCTGTCTCTAAGCCTCTTTGTCCTAGTTTTGATAGACCTGTATCATCTGCCAGATGGTAACAGTTCAAAAAGAGAGTGTGCTGGATGAGACGGGTCCCTCAGAATATTTTGGGCTTTTTTTAGGCTTCGGGAATTGTAGAGTTCTTCCAAGGAGGGGAGAGGGCAGCCGATAATCCTTTGTGCAGTAGTGATCATCCTTTGGAGCGCCTTCCTATCTGCCACTGTGCAACTGTGCAAGCTTCTTCTAAGCTTTAAGGGAGTGTCTTAGAATAACTTGGGCCTTCAAAAGGAGATAATAGTAATTACAAGAAAATATTTACTTGCAGCAGCTCCTACGGCTCCCTCCAGGCGGACGCCATCTTCCTCTCTACTTGATTAGTTAAAACTTCCCCTTAAAGCTTTGGGGATTCTAAAACCAAATCAACACCGACCCCAATAAAACAATAAAACAGTAAAACAATTAACTAGGAGCTAGCAGTTACTAAAAGAATTTTTAAAAAACCTCTTTTTTAAAAAAGTTAAACGGACTCTAATTACCCTAATAAAAGGACACTGGTTTCTAGCCCAGCAATAAAATTGTTAAAAGTTAAAATATACTAAAGCTAAACTAAATTAAAAGCCAACAATAGCTGGAAGATAATAGGTTTAAAAGTTTTAAAAGAACTCAAATAACACAGAGCCCAGTCAAATGAGCGCAACTGGCATGTCACCAGCATTAAACATGAATGATAAAACAATTTTAGATTAAAGGAAGTGCTCGTAGATAAAAAGTGAGTGAGGTAAAAGAACTTTTTAAAACTTATCTTAAAAATGCGGAGGAGCTCATCAGGGAACGACCGCACGGAACCTAGTAAAAATGTGTTTTTACTTTCAAACTTTCCAACTAGGACCCATGCGCACAAGTCATTTTTTCTTTTTCTTTTCTTTTTTGTTTTGAGTGAGGTGTCTTTGTAGCTACGATAACCCCATCTGACAATGGCAGCTGCTTAGAAGGCTGGTCTACCTCTCAATAAGAAACAATGGGTAAACTTGGCCCTAACCATTACTTTCATCACAGGTAGGTCTGCTCTGCTGGTTTATCTGCAATGGAAAGTAATGAGTAGATCTGGCCTCTATGGAGGCCAAGTCTGCCCATTGCTTCTTAATAGGAGGTAGACAAGCCCTCTTGTGCTGCTTCTATTCTTAGATGGTGTTGTCATAGCTATGTCAGAGGCCCTTCATCGAAACGCGATGGGATAAAACAAACATAATGGAAAGCGGCCAAAAAGAAGCGTCTTTAGCCACAGCGAAAGCATTCGCGACGCCGCAGCCCGCGAGGAGGTGCGTGCAGCTCTTGCGCCGCCACAAAAACGCATCCAACCACAGTAGCCCGAAGCCGTCCGTATTCAAAAGTCGCTCAGGAACTGAGGTTTTTCAAATACGGCGCTGCAAGGTCGTAGTCGTGCGAACCACCACCACGGAGTCGGTGCCAAAAATGGCAACTGCCGAACGCCAGCCCACACTGGCGGCGGCCATGTTGGGGAGGGAGAACCATTTTGGCAGCCATGGTGGTGAGGTCAGCAGCGATAGTTTCAAAGCGCTCCACTTCAAGGCCGCCTGTGTGGCGTTTAAGAGTCACGCACACCTGCAGATGTGCAACCACATGCTTTCAAAGCTGCACAAACTGAAGCCTGCAGGGGACAAGGCACCCACCGTGCAGACAACGCACCTGACAGGACTGAGGTCACCCATACCGGGACACAAGGGAGGAGCAGTGGTTTGAGGAGGTTCCTCTGTGACCAATGGGGGGAGGGGGAACAGCGGCTGGCCATCCCACTGTCAAGGGAGGGAAGGCAATTGGGGTGGAGGAAGTGCAGAAACCCAGCCCACTAGGCACTGTTGGAGACACACGTGTAGCACCACAGCATCAGGTGGAGGTGGCTGGTGGCCCTGTGTGAGTGGCCACTCAGGCAATGGGCAGTGACAGGGAAGCTGGAAGGTGGCAGCCTGGCTGAGGAGTTGCTTGGAGAGACAGGGAGACCCGGGACCTGCTGGACATATGGGGAGACCCACAGGTGCAGCGTTCCCTTGCCACGAGCCGCCGCAATATAGATGTGTTTGAACGGGTAGCCCAGCAGATGACAGTTCGGGGCCACCACCGGATGGCTGTTGAATGCCACACAAAAACAAAAGCCATGAGGTATGAGTTTAAGCGTGTGCTGCAGCACAACAGAGGGACAGGTAATGAGAGAGCCACCTGTCCCTACTACGAGGAGCTTCAGCGTATACTCGGGGTGGACGAGAGTGTCCAGCCAGGGTGAGTGGCCAGAACCTACACCATTCCAGCTGCACGGAGGGACAGAGGCACAGTGAGCCACCACTCCAGCACCACGGTGCAGCAAAACACTTCAGAGGAGGCACCCTCAGCTGCCAGAGCCACCCCGCCGCCCAGCAGCCCCTCGGACTCAGGTGAGATAGGAGGTGGGACCTGAAATGGCTGCCTACCCACCACCTCCCTCCAGTGCATGGACCGTGGGAATTAGAAGCCAGGCTGGGTCCCAGTCAGTGCTGCTCCCCCACAACACAGCTGGGCCAGCTGATAAGTCCAGGTCTGCACGGGGTAACAGGGAGGGATGGGGCATGCCAGGGTCACTACCAAGGCCACTGGCATACCGCCAGCCTCCTCTACGTGGAGGTGCGGCACTGCGTTCCACCCCCAACCCCCCTGAACGGACATCACCCATTGTGTCCCGTAGACATCACTACCACCCAAGACACGGATCCTGGTGAAGGAGCAGCCGGCCAGCCGCCCTCGGCTGGCTCTGGTAAGTTCCCTCCCCACCTGTGTGTGGGTGCGGAGGGGCGAAGGGCTGCAGGGGTGCACCTGTGAACGCCCGCCGGGGTGGAGATGCGACAATGTATGACCGTGAAACTTGATGCTTCCATCTGGCAGGAGCCGCATCAGATTCATCCACCCAGGTGGAGGACAGAACCAACACCCAACCCATCCCTCAGAAGCCCCCCCTTCAGTCCAGACTGCCGGATGGCTAGTCATCAAGGGGATCCCTCTGAGCTGGAGGGCAGACCTGCTAGGTGTGGGGCAGGGGCCCCCCCATAGTGGGGTGTCAGGAGCCACCCTCAGAGCAGAGGAGGGCGGGCTGGCAGCCAATGTGCTGGCCTTCTCCAGGTCTGATGGCACATGGGGGGCACTGGAGCTGGTCAAGGAGGAGGCGGGCTGGTGTGTGGCTCTGGCTGTGCCCGAGCTGAGCACCATGGGAGGCTCTGGTGTGGCAGGGTGGGGTCGCTCCCCTGCCATCTGCTGTCGCTCCACCTCTGCCAGCCGCTGCTCCATACAAGCCACTGCAAGAGAAGAGAAGGATTAGCTGCAGCCACTCTCCCCAGCTGCCCAGGTTCCAGGAATTGGGCAGTGGTCATGGTCTGTCCCACAACCCCATGTAGCTGGCCTTGCTGGGGTGCCCCCAGAGTAGGCTGCAGCAGAGCCCTGACTGTTGATCTGGTGCATCTGTACTTACACAGTCGGAGGCAATCGCAGTGAGGCAGCTGGCTGTGCGGTGGACAGGGTGGTGCTGCCATTCTGGATGGCCCTGGAGCATAGTGGACAGAATGTTGTATCCATTTCCCAACAGACATGGCACAAGAGGGGGAGGCAACCACCGGGTCCCCGATGCCATGGGCTTTTCAACTGCTCAGGCTGCAACGCTGCATGCCCACGCACCGGCTGTCAGAATCCCCAAAACACACGCAAACTCTTGTTGAAGAACAGTAGTTTTTATTCATGTTGGATCTTCCCTGGTCAAAGCCAGTACTGAGAATTGCCCGCTCAAAACCCAATAGTTAAAACAACTTGCACCCTTCAGCCTGGGAAAGCACGCCTAAAAGTTACCATAAGAACGATAACATGAGATGGTCAGGCAGTGACCTTGAGCACCACCTGGTACCGCATAACATTCTACAGAAACAGTGGAAAGACAGTTAGAAATGCATTTAACCCATTCCTCCTCCCCCCTGTGCATTGAGAGAGCAGCAACAGCAAAACCCTTAATCACAGGCCTTCATACACCCCTCCCAGATCCATACACACACACACAGATCCACTGCCCCCACATGCGCCCTGCTTACCAGCTGCTTGGGTGGGCTCAACATAGGCCGCCAGCTGTCCTTCCGCACCATCATCAGAGGATGCGGTGGCACTGCGCTGTGCCCCCGCCGCCTTGGCTCTTTCCTCGCCCAGTGCAGCAGTCCCTGAGCAGGACCTTCCAGCTGTTCCCAGGGGGTACGAGGGCGTGGCGACGTGCTGCGCGCCTGTAGGGATCGAACAACAAATGGCCACCAATTAAACCCTACAGGGGACTGGGCCGATGCACACTCACATGTGCGCACGGGCGCACCCCCAGGGAAACAGGCACTCACCTTCTGGCCGTCAGTCAGCCCAACGCGGCTGTCCTGCTGTTCGCCACAGCTGGCGCAGGGTGGTGAAATGCGGTGGCCAAGCGGAACGGCGAGGGTGGCCTCCGCACGACTCTATGGCCGCATAGAAGTCCCTCTTGAGGGCCTTCCACTTAGTGCAGGCCTGCACTTCTGTGCGGTGGTAGCCCGCTTCCTGGAGGGCTCTCGCCCCCACCTGAAATGCCCGCCGGTTGGGCAAGCCGGTGCTGCTCATAAGCAGCCAGGCATAGCCCTGATCCCGCACTGTGAGAAAGGAGGATGCTCACCTCTTCCGCCTGCCAGTACACACCACGCCTGGGTGGGCTCAGGGTGGCAGGGCAAATGGCTGGGGAATGAGCAGGGGGCTCTACATAAGTTGACCTGTGCCTGCAGCAATTGGCCCATTTGAACCCAACAGACGTGCGCAGCAATGGCGCTTCAGAGAGATCCCTTTTGGAGTTGCTGGTGCATTGCATGGACACCGTCATGACCCTGCACCCCTACACCGGTGCATTGCTTCACAGGCACACCGGCTCCCCCGGCCCGGGAGCACCCCTGTTTCCCAAAAACACGGACACACACATGCAACGTGAGCAGTACTTTGCAGCCACTTTTATTTACACAGAGTACAGGCGAGGGTGCGTGAACCCCACATATCGAAGCCCCACCAGGCCCTACTCTATCACTTGCCTTCTGGGAGCCAGCCGACCAGCTGGCTGCCACCAGGCCATTCATTGGAAAGCGCCAGCCCTTCCCCATCGCCGTGGGTCAGCTCGAAAGAGATAACTAGCTAGGGCATCTCTGACAGCCTGGACCTCTTGCCGGTGGGTGTCATCCTGAGGGTTGTGTGGGCGGCCATGTGGTGAGGCGGCCCCATCTTCCCCCTCCTCCTCCGACCCTTCAGCTAGGGACACACGCATTTGGGGGTGCAGGATCTGGAGCTATGTGGCTGTGACTCTCGCACAGTTTATGCAGTACCACGCACGCCGCCACAATTGAGGTGGCATTCTCTGGTCTGACCCACAGGCAGTTTAGAATGCATCTCCACTGCACCTTCAGGAGGCTGAAGGCACGCTCCACCACATTCCTGGTGCGGGACAGGTGCGAGTTGAAGTTACTCAGCTGCCCATTGGCGGGGACCCGGTACGGCGTGACCAGCCACTTTCGCCTTGGGAAGGCCCCATTCCCCAATACCACAGGGGGATGGTCACAACGTCAATGGTCAGCATGGGGCTGTTGGGCAGGTAGATGCCCATGTCCATGGCTTGGCAGAAGTGTGACTCCAGAAACACAAAGGCATCATTGTTGTGACCAGAGTAGCCTGTTTCGGCGTTGATGAAAATCCTCGTATCATCACAGGTTGCCAGCAAGAGCTTGGAGGACACATTGTTACGGTTGATGTGCTGGCCCAGAGCCCCCCTGGGTGACAGATCCAGATGTGGCACCCATCTATGGCCCCGATGCAGTGTGGAAATCCAAGGGCAGTGAAACCAGACATCACCTGTATGGAAACAGAGGTTGACAAATGGGTAAGGGGGGGGTTAGGCAGTGATGTTCTGTGGGGTGCAGCTGGGGGGGCCTTCCGCAGGTGCTTGTTGGGGCGCATCCACGGAACAGTGCATGCACACACGCTTTACCCCTCTGAGACATTGCACTCACCTGGTCCATCGGCCTGTGGCAGCGCACCAGTCTTGCATATAGATACACTTCCACAGCCATGGCAAACTCCAGGATGCTGTCTGCCATGGTGGCCAGACCGACTCCAAACTGCTGGGCCACCTCACGGTAGCTTTTGGCGCTTGCCAGGTACCACAAGGCCATGCCCACTCACATCTCCAATGGGAATGGTGGGGCACATGTTGGTGTCTTGGCGTTCCAGGTGTGGCAGCAGAGCATCTGCTAGGTACATGACTGTGCCTTTGGTCATCCTGAAGTTACCCACCCACTGCTCGTCAGTCCAGACTGTCATGACTAGTACCTCCCACCAGGTCCTGCTCTGGGCACCCACCCAGTAGCGGGGTGTGCTGGGCGCACTTGCGAGAGCGAACCAGCGCAGTACTGTGCATCTGCTGGGCGGCAGTGCGTAGCGGCAGTGGATTGAGTGACTGCTCCTTCGGCAGGGAACCAGCACAGGTGCCCCCACAGGCAGCTTAGCAGCTGGCTGCTGCGTGCCATGAAGGTGTCGGTGGCCACCTCCAATTCATGATGCTCCCACATGCCTTCAATCACTGCCTGCTCGAGCACCCCTCCCAGATCCATATCGCCTATGCAGATGGCAGCTGCCCACACGGACTTTGATGCCACTGGCCAAATGAACAGGGACAGACAACAGCTGGGAGGAGAGCCGATGACAGATAGGGGGCAGATGAGGCATCAGGGCAGGCCCCTCGGCCAATCATGCTGCTGAACGCCCGTGACGTTTGGCCAATGCAGCTTCGCCAGTACGCAGCCGCGACAGGGCGCAGCAAGACGCCGCTTCCGCAGCGCTTCCATGTGAACCGCTGTGGTTCTGAAAGGCCGTTTGCTCACACAGCTTCGTCTCACCATGCGAACGCTTCGCTGGGAATGCACTGCTATTACTGACGTCATTGCAACGATCTTTTTGTATGTGCGGAAACAGCCATAGCTTAGATGGTGTTGTCACATCTATAATAGAACTACCACTACTGTTGCACTCTGGCTATAACTAATATTTCAAATACATATATTTATGAGTTTATATACATGAGTTTATAACATTATTCATATTTTTTATATATTTCATTGGTTGTAAATACAATCATTTCTTGTTGACTACATCCAACCGGTAAGTTCAACTTATTTTTAACAATTATAACAAATAAATTCAGGGTCATACGTATTAATTCAGGTAAGTATTTAGTTCATACTCTCCCATCAATTCAGCATCCTTAAGGTAAGTCTGTATGTATTCAATGATAAGTCCAAAATTGTGCACAGACAGAAGTCCAAATTCTTTTAAACATTTTTAAACACAAGGAGGAAAACGCATTGCGCCTAATCCGCGTTTTTCGATGGCTTCATCAGCCTCACACGTTGTAGATATAATTATATTGGCTTCATATGGGTACTCTGTAAAGGTAAATTCAAATAACATTCAAATAAATCTATCATTATTATAATATATAATATTCACACCATGAGTTTTTAACAATGTTCCATACATATGCAACTCACTTTCTCTCAAACTGAGTTGAAATATCCTATCATATGTGAGTCTAGTCAGGATGTTGTCACATCTATGCCATAGCTTAGATGATGTTGTCATAGTAGCTTAGATGGTGTTGTCATAGCTACCTCAAAACAAAAAAGAGAGAGGAAAAAAATTACATGTGAGCAAGACTGCCAGGAAAAACAAACTTTATTTATCAAATTTTGTTATAAAATGGCCTTTGGATGAAAAAGGAACGTCAGAGCCCTAAGATGGGGGAGGCAAGTTTTGCTGATTGATATGTCAGACTCTCGAACATGGAAATAACAGAGACCGTAGGAAAGTCCTAAAGCAGTTTATTTCTTGCAACTCAAAGAGTAACGATAGAAAGCAGGATCTGAGCTAGAGAGCTCAGATCCAGGACCTATATCCTTTAAACCCCCCCCCCCGTTTCGCCCCGCACCAAATGTCCACTACAGTTTCTACAACAATTGTACTACAGAGCTTCAAAGAACCTGGGAACCTTTCACACCTCTTTGTAGATGGGCTGGCACCAGGAGGTTGCCAGGAAGGGAAGAGGGAAACAAGAAAGCATTTACAGGAAAACATTTGCAATTCACACACAGCAAGACATCTAGGTACTGACAGGCATGGTCCTGACATGATATACAATTAATGTTCTTTTATCAAACTGCCATGTTTAATAGAGCACAGATAATGGTTTTGACGAAGGCTGTGCTTAAAACTGATTCTTTAATGTTCATAGACATTCAGGACTAGTTTCACCTGTGAAAACACAGTACTTTCACTTCCACTGGACCCCAACTAACCACACTTAGATCTTTCGGTGGAAAAGGGAATAGTCACTTGGAAAAAAGGGCTTCCTGTGACAACCATGTAAGGCCTTTTTTATGAATTGCAAAGCAAAAAAAATCTTCGCTTGCTGGTGTATTGGAATTGACTAATGTGTGTGTTGGCAATCAGATTAATAAAATCTGGGGAGGGTTAATAACTTTCATGGACTAATTTACAAGGTCAGGGAACAGCAACATTCCTCTCAGTAGAGCTGCAAGACTTTAACCTGTGAATAATTATTTCCATAAAAGAATATGCAGAGAATGATCCCCTCTTTGTTGGGGGGATCTCAAAACACACTGCTCTAGGTTTAAAGGAGTGGAAGAGGAATTGCCAGATTCAGTTTTGGAAGCTCCTGGAGATTTGAGGATGCAGATTGGGGAGGATAGAGACCCCACTGGGGTACAATGCCATATAGAACTAGCCCTCCAAAGCAGCAGTGGCATAGTAGTTAAGAGCAGGTGCACTCTAATCTGGAGAACCAGGTTTGATTTCCCGCTCTGCCACTTGAGCTGTGTGGGCTTATTTGGGGAACAAGATTAGCCTATGCTACATATTTGTTTTTCCCTGCAAGATATTTGCATGTTTTAGGTCTCGAACCTTAAGCCAATAAAAGGACTCTGTAATGTTGATCAGTATCATTTATTGATGAGGCATTGAAGCATCAAAGCTTGGCAAAGCCAATTCTGACAAATCTGGCCTCTGCAATCCCTTTTATCCCATTGCAATTCCCCCCTCCCACTTTCCCAAGAAATTGTGAAAAACAGTCCCCAGACCTGAGGCACCGCCAGATAGTAAGAGAAAGCCATCTGGCTTCCTGTCCCCATGAGATAACGGATGTAACACAGCTCTCATGGGACAGACTCATCAGATGCAGATACTTCTAATCTGCCATATCTTGCTGCCAAAAAGCTTTCCTTCTTTGCTTCTGCAGCAGCAGCCTCTGATTCTGCCTCCTATGCACTGCTGGCTCATCACTGGGTTCCGTAGGAGGATCTGCAAAGTATGTGAAGCCATAAGATAAAGATCAAGGAAAGAATGCACAGGTGGCAGTGGATACATATGCAGGGATGTGGCCAGGTCTGACCCCACAGGGCCAAGCGGGTGACAAGCACAAGCGTGGTCAGGACTCAGTCCAATAGGTCAAGGCAGGCAGCAGGCAAGGCATAGTCAGGTAACAGTCCAGTAGGTCAAGGCACAGGAGAACCAAGGAATAGGCTGGGAATCAACGAAAAACTAGACACACAGTGGCGACAGGTAACACACTTATTGCACCCAGGCAGAAGCAAGCTCACAGCAAGGCCTATATCCGTGGTGGCGAACCTTTGGCACTCCAGATGTTATGGACTACAATTCACATCAGCCCCTGCCAGCATGGCCATCAGGGGCTGATGGGAATTGTAGTCCATAACATGTGGAGTTCCAAAGGTTTGCCACCACTGGCCTATATAGAAAGCCTTGTTCAAGGGGCTGGGAAGCAAGGAGTTAATTCTCATCAGATGTAGATACTTCTAATCTGCCATATCTTGCTGCCAAAAAGCATTCCTTCTTTGCTTCTGCAGCAGCAGCCTCTGATTCTGCCTCCTATGCACTGCTGGCTCATCACTGGGTTCCGTAGGAGGATCTGCAGGGTCCTCCACTTGTATGTCATCAGGCAGGGAAGGACGGGGCATTGGCTCTGCTGCCAGGTCTTCCTCAGGAGCAGCCTCCTCTGGCTGCACTGTGTCCTCTGGTTCTGCCTCAGAGTCCTCTGTGTCCTGGTAAGTACCCAGGGGCTAGTTCATTATACAGGCTAGTTACATATATCTTTCTAGCAGCAGCAATTTGTTATTTTAAGCAGTTACACAGTTCCAGGAATGTATCTCAATCACCTAGATAGTATCTCCCTGACACCCTACTATTTTGATCTGAGTAGAATCCTAGATAGATCTCTTTAGGACAGTGGTTCTCAACCTGTGGGTCGGGACCCGTTTGGGGGTCGAACGACCCTTTCACAGGGATCGCCTAAGACTCTGCATCAGTGTTCTTCATCTGTAAAATGGATAAATATTAGGGTTGGGGGTCACCACAACATGAGGAGCTGTATTAAAGGGTCGCAGCATTGTCTGTCACCTATATCACTATTAAATGTATAAGAACTGAAATGATGAGATACCGGCAATCCCTGGAATATGTTAGTGAAAGTCCTCACAAAAATTTAGCCCTCACGTTTCCCCAAAGGAAAGCAATAGCTATGAATTCCTCTCCATATGGATTTAAGCTTTAATCCTGTACACATTTATTCATTCATTCATTCATTCATTCATTCATTCATTCATTCATTCATTCATTCATTCATTCATTCATTCATTCATTCATTCATTCATTCATTCATTCATTCATTCATTCGGTTTATAGACCGCCCTCCCCCCAAGGGCTCAGGGCGGTGAACAACATAGATAGAGCACAATATATCAAATCAAATTAAAATTCATTAAGTTAGGTAATACAGGCTCTAAAAGATAAAATATAAACCTTCCCCATTAAAATGCAGCATTAAAATTAGTATTAATACAAGATGGCATTTCACCGGTCACACTCCCCTCTGAACCCCAAAGGGTGGTGGCATGTGATTCACAAATGATGTTATCAGAAGAGGGGGGGGAACGAAGAGGAGGGAGGGGGTCCTCATCAACGGTTGCCATCTCCCCAAAGTGCGCCCAAGCAGAACAAGTGCTCAGTCTTAAGCAGGCCCCGCGGAATCCTAGCAAGTGTCCCCCCAGCCCCGGACAGTTGGTGGTAGAGTGTTCCACCAGGCTGGGGCCAGAGCTGTGAAGGCTGTGGCCCTGGTAGAGGCCAGCCGTATCATTGAGGGGCCAGGGATCACCAGTAAATTGGCCTCTGCCGAACGCAGAGGCCGGTTCGGGACATATGGGGTAAGACGGTCCCGCAGGTACGGAGGTCCCAGGCCACGCAAGGCCTTAAAGGTTAACACCAACACCTTGAAAGTGATTCGGTATTCAACTGGTAGCCAGTGCAAGCGGCTGAGCACATTGGGGATTTACTTCTGAAAAAGGCCTAAAGTGGCTCACTGTCGATGGCCATTTCCACACAAGTCACTGAAAACATTTTCAAAATATTTTCAATCCTTCCCATGTGTCCACACTCACATTCTTGAAAACACTTTCTGGCTGCCATTTTGTAATTCTCTCATTTTATTTTAATGTCTCTGTGGATTTGTAGCTTCAGTGCTTCAAAGCCTCATGCTGTGATTCTTTGTGGGTTGTGTTTTTGTAGCTTCAAAGACAACACCCCAAAAAATTAAAAAAATGATAGAAGCAAACATTAAAGATGACAGAGTAAGCTCAGAAAATGATGTCCAGGAAGAATTCCAGGAAGTGCAGAGAGTGGTAGGAAACGTTTTCAAGATCTACACATAGCAAGTGAAAATATTTTGAAAATGTTTTCACAAGAAGAATAGATAAACTAGAGGATGTATATAATATATTTTGAGGCTAAAAGTAAAACATTTTGGACTAAATACTATGTAGAACACTTCACAGGAAACACTTTATTTCCTGCCCTAAAATGTTTTATTTTGGTTGTATGTAAAGGGCTACTCTCCCTGTCCCCATTTTATCCTCACGACATCCTTATGAATTAGGTTAGACTGAGAATCTGTAACCTGACCCGAGGTCACCCAGTTTTGATGCTGTACATTCACGTAAAGTGAATTCAAGCTGCAGGTAACTATTCACTCTTTTCTCATTTATTCTTACAAGAGTCCTCAAAGCCTTCTGCACTGATGCTATCTTATGTGACATTATGCTCTCTTTTATGTAAAGGGCAACTTCACCCCTAATGGGCCCTGTCCTATCCTTCCTATAGAGCCTGTAGCCTGGTATAACAGCATCCCACTGGTTCATGGTGGAATGAGGAGAACCAGTGGGATGCTGTTATACCAGGCTACAGGCTCTATAGGAAGGATAGGACAGGGCGCATTGGGGGTGGAGTTGCCCTTTACATAAAAGAGAGCATAGTTCCCCCACAAAATCACTGTGGATATCAATTCCAGGTGTGAAGGACAGTTTAATATTAGGAATATATTATTGTCCCCCTGACCAAAGTGCAAAAGAGGATTCCAGAAAAAGAAATTAGAGAGGCCAACAAAACCAAAAATGTAGTGGTAATGGGTGATTTTAACTATCCCCATATAAACTGGAAAAATGCATGTTCAGGTCATAGTAAGGAGAGAGCATTCCTGGATATGCTAAATGACTGTGGCTTAGAGCAGATGGTTGTGGAACCAACCAGGGAAGAGGTGATCCTAGATCTAATTCTATGTGGGACCCAGGACCTGATGCAGGAAGTCAGTGTTGTTGAGCCGATAGGAAACAGCGACCACAATGCTGTCAGATTCAGTATCTCTGCATTCGAACAAGTGACAACTACTAATGTAGTTACATTCGCCTTCAGAAAGTGAAATTTCTCAAAGATGATGGGGATAGTGCGCAGGAAGCTGAAAGGGAAAATCAAGAGAGTCAAAACTGTCCAGGATGCTTGGAGGTTATTTAAAAACACAGTCTTAAAAGCTCAGCTGGAATGTGTTCCGCAGGTTAGGAAAGGCAGCACCCAGTCCCAAAAAAAGCCACCATGGTTAACAAGAGAGGTTGAGGAAATTATCAGAAAAAAGAAAAATGTCTTTTTAGAAAATGGAAGTCCAGTTTGACTGATGAAGAATAAATATGAGGGAACACAAATGGTGGCAAAAGAGAAGCAAGTTAGCTGTAAGGGGAGGCAAAAAAGGATTATGAGGAACCCATGGCTGCAAACATCACATCTCAGCAACAACCAGTTCTTCAAGCACATCAAAAGCAGGAAGCCAGCAAGGGAAGCGGTAGGTCCAAGTAGGATGACAAAGGAACAAAGGATGTGCTAAAAGATGACAGGGAGATTGCAGAGAAGCTGAATGAATTCTTTGCATCTGTCTTCACCCAAGAGGAGGTGAGGAAAATTCCTGCACCTGAACCAAGTGTCTCTTAGGAGGCAAATCCGAGGAACTGAAGCGAAGATAGTGGTAGACAAGGAAGAAGTTCTGCAAGTGTTTTTTTCATTGATAAAACCAAATGCTACTCAAATCCCCTTCGGCCCAGATTGGTATCTTCACTCTCAAGAGTTCTTAAAGAGCTCAAGCATGAAATTGCTGATCTTCTCTCTTTAATATGCAACTTATCCCTGAAATCAGGCTCCATCCCTGAAGACTGGAAGATGGCCAATGTCACACCAATCTTTAAGAAAGGATCTAGGGCAGTGGCCATGCTGGTAGGGGCTGATGGGAATTGTCGTTCCTGAACATCTGGAGAGCCGCAGGTTCCCTACCCCTGATCTAGGGGGGACCTGGAAAATTACAGGACAGTCAGTTTGACATCTGTTCCTGGTAAATTAGTAGAATCTATCATTAAAGATAAAATTATAAAACATGTAGAAAAGCAAGACTTGCTGAAGAAGAGTCAGCATGGCTTTTGCAGAGGCAAATCCTGTCTTACAGACTTACTAGAGTTATTTGAGGGTGTAAACAGGCATGTGGATAAGGGGGAACCAGTGGATATTGTCTACTTGGATTTCCAAAAGGCTTTTGACAAAGTTCCTCACCAGAGACTATTGAGAAAACTCAGCAATCAAGGAATAAGAGGGGAAGTCTTCCTCCCATGGATTTCAATAAAAAACTGGTTAAGAAACAGGAAGCAAAGAGTGGGTGTAAATGTGGAAATTCTCACAATGGAGAGATGATAAGGAATCGTGTCCCCTAAGCGATCCGCTTTTGGGACCAGTGCTCTTTAACCATAAAATGACCTGGAAGTAGGGATGTGGTAGCGTGCAGGCCAAGTTTGGCAGATGATACCAAAATTATGTAGTGTGGTGAGCGAACCGCGAAAGCGATTGGCGAAGAGCTCCAAGTGGCGACTCCTTTGGATACAAATTCAGGTGAGTGGGCTCAGTGAAAGTCGGCAAATGCAGTTCAATGTAGCAAAATGTAAAGTGATGCACATAGGGGCAAAAAATCCACACTTCACATATAAGCTACATGTGTCCGTGCTATCAGTCACAGACCAGGAAAGGGATTTAGGCATCTTAGTTGATAGTTCCATGGGAATGTCAACTCAATGCATGGCATGTGAAAAAGACAAACTCTATGCTGGGGATAATTAGGAAAAGGAGTTGATAATAAAACTCGCAAGGGGATTGTCATGCCCTTATATAAAGCAGTGGTGCTTAACCGCGATCTTGGAGTACTGTGTTCAGTTCTGGTCAGCCACATCTCAAAAAAAGGATATCAAGGAGATAGAAAAAAGTGCATGAGAAGGGCAATCGAGGATGATTGAGGGACTGGAGCACCTTCCTTATGAGGAAAGAGGCTGCAGTACGCTTGGGGACTCTTTTAGTTTGGAGAAGAGTTTCATCTGAGGGGATATGGATTGAAGTCTATAAAATTATGCATGGGGTAGAAAATGTTGACAGAGAGAAATATTTCTCTCTTTCTCACAATACTAGAACCAGGGAGCATACATTGAAAATGCTGGGGGGAAGAATTAGGACTAATTAGGAAACACTTCTTCACGCAACGTGTGATTGGTGTTTGGAATATGCTGCCACAGGAGGTGGTGATGGCCACTAACCTGGATAGCTTTAAAAAGGGCTTGGACAGATTGATGGAGGAGAAGTCGATCTATGGCTACCAATCTTGATCCTCCTTGATCTCAGATTGCAAATGCCTTAGCAGACCAGGTGCTCGGGAGCAGCAGCAGCAGCAGCAGCAGCAGCAGGCCATTGCTTTCACATCCTGCACGTGAGCTCCCAAAGGCACCTGGTGGGCCACTGCGAGTAGCAGAGAGCTGGACTAGATGGACTCTGGTCTGATCCAGCAGGCTTGTTCTTATGTTCTTATGTTCTTATGCTGCCCCCTGCCTAGTAGGATTGGTGACCAGGAAAATACCTTGAACTCCTCCAGTGACATTGATAGCAGTGTAGCATGCAGGGAAACTTGCATACTAGAATGCATGACTGAACTTGCCTGTCATTTTTACTGATGAAGTACTGATAACATAATCCTGTGTGAAGCTATTCCAGTTCAAACCCACTGAAATGACTCATACTGGAGAAACTCTGGAAAGGACTGAAATGTTAGAGAAGCATTTGGTTGTCTCAGAGACAACCAGAACATAATGTTAGCCCTCTGATCAATCCTATATATATAAGTGGCAATATATTTTCCTTTAAAATCATATTGGCAGAAACTAAGTTTTCACAGCACCTCTCAGTGAAGGTAGCAGCATGTCCAAAGGTCACAAGTCTGCTTTAACATGATCTAATTAAAAGAATGAGTTACTCCTGAATAACTTGGAGGTCTCTTCCTGTGTAGGCGCATGCTTGATTACCACACCTTGCAAAGACACTGTTAAAGACAAAGAACATGGAAAGCCACTTTAATTTCAGATACTGCCTTTTCCCTATCTCTTCTGGAAACCGGGTCAGCAACAGATGGTTGCTCCTCTGCATCTCCTCTTTCATTGTTATTACTTTCCTAAAGTCACCCACCTTTCCCCGGTCTAATGTCTCAGCCAAAATCTGAATATCTTGGGCAGTAACCCTAAAAGGTTAATCTGCTTACAGCAGCTCCTCATTTAGCTTAACAGAGCAATTTGGCCCCTTTGTCCCGGGCTTAGTCATAGTTGAGCTGATTAACTGGCTCTGCACCCCAAACCCAGCACAGCTGTGAAACCAAGTGCAATTGGCTCCTTTTCCCGCCAAGAGAATGAGCTACCTTATAAAAGTTCAGTTCACCTAGAGCACGTTGCTCATTACTAGCCTGTACCTCCCTTGGTCTGGTCAGTTTGAGACACGATATCGTCTTCTACCGGGTTTCCGTGCTGACGTGGACTCCCTGCCTTCTACTGCTTCTACTTCGAGAACATTAGGTAACGTATCACCCTGCAAATTCCCAAATTCCCTCTCTATCATCTCATCTATCTTTCAAACCTTTTTATATACTAGGAACTTGAATGTATGCGCTCTTATATTACTGTATGTGTGTATTTTGAGCCAAATTTATATAAACATTTAAAAACTTCATTTGGACTCTTGAATTACTCTGCGGATTGCCCCTTGCCCATAGATATAGTCTCCAAGATCTCACCTAGCCTCCTCTCACACTGCCAAGTGAGTTTCATTCCCCTTTGCTACTTTACAAACCATATGTGTGCTGTTAAACACTTAGCAGCTGGTGGAGATTCCCTTTAATAATTTAATAACCCCTGTTAAGCTAGGTAACAATAAGTTAACATATTGAGCAAGTGACCTGGTTCTGCTGTAAATTCAAAAGGGCCATTTATTTAGCCATAGGTGACGTCAAATTTTACGAAGCTACAAAAATACTCAAGAGTAGATTAGCAATTTTTTTTCCATATTTCACTCAAAATGCATTTTTTCACAGGAAAAAAAGGAGGAACTTTCTGTTGCAATAAATAAAAGCCCCTTTCCTCAAAGGACGTTGTGTGGGTGTATAAGAAATACAAGTGGAAGTTCAAAAAGGCCAAAACATCTGGTTGCTTCTTGAGCAATGAGATTTGCTTTATACAGAAGGTATGCCAGTTCGAATCAGCAGATTTCTTGAAGCAAAAAGAGTGAAAGGATGCAAAACATACACACACTCAGTTCTACATTGTATTTCTTCTTATAATTTGTCCTGAAGCATACCCAAACATTTGAACCTGCTTAAAGTAACTCTGGATCTTGGGCACAGAGTCCAGTATGAGCTGCAACAACAGTTCCAAGTGCAGATAATCCTCAGCATCTCTCTTTTACTCTTTCCTTAGTTCCTACTAAGTTCCAGCTGATTTTAACTGATATTATTTATGTATATTTAACTATTTTTAATTGTATTTCTATTCCACCCCTGTTTGGTTGACTTTAGGATATTAACTTGAAATATAGTATATCTTTAAAAAGATAAACTGAGACTCTGCTCTTCATAGCAGAAAAATGCTACTGGGCATTCACAATGGTCAATTATGCACAAAGTCTTTGCTGTGAGGAGGAAGCCAGTGTCGCCACAGCAAGATTTCTTGTATGGACCTATTTTCTGGAGCTCCACTTTCAATTTCCACTCTCTTTGCGGAAAGCGAAACCACTTATAGCATGATTTAAATCTTGTTTTGCCAGCAGAGCGGGCCAGATCTGCCAGTGAGCACAGCCCATGGCTAGTCTTCCCACACCCTTGCAGCGCTTTGCATGCCTTTCCCCTCCCCCTCCCCCCCGTTGGTTCCTTCCTGATCAAGTACAGTAACAAACAATAACACTAGGACCAGCTTCAGAGCCAGTGGACCAATGTTGCACCAGAAAGCTGTCCAAAGAGGTCTGTTTCTGACACCTCTTTAAGATTTGTCTGAAATGGGACAAGACATTGTCATTAAACAAGTTGCAGACATGGCCTGCAACAGCTTTGTCCGGGTGATTTTTCTCCACAAGCCCGTGCACTTTACTGCAAATCGATGAAAACTGAGACAAATTTTTCACTGAAAAAATCGGTGAAAACCGAAACCGATAAAAACCTAAGGCAATGAAAACTCAGACCTTTTCTCCGTCATGTCTACGAGAAAGTGTACCATGGTACATCCAAAGTCTTCCTGCACAACACTGTAGGGAAAAATCCCTGAGTGGAAGCAGGTCATGTGGCCGAGCCAAGTTGCAGGAATGGCTGTTCCAGGTGACGTAATCCAGTACTCTGCCCTATCACTTCAGATGGCAATTGTGGAAATCTTAGACTCGGGGGCAACACTCACAGGCTGAAAAAATGGCATTTTTGTGAAAAAAAGAGATGTCTGTTCATTCAGGTTCAGTCTTGCTCAGTTCTACTCCCCTGTTAGAGCGACAGTAAATTCGGTCCCTCAGGCAATGAATACATGGCCTTTTTGATACACTGACCAATAATCTCATCAGAGAAAATGCTGATGTGCCCTTTAATTCTGCTCATTTCAGCTCTTGCTCAACTGACTGGAAAACATTCCAGGGCTTTAGCATATTACAAAATGTGCCACTATTTAGAAACCACAGTTGAGACTATTCATGTGTCAAAGCAAATGTGCTGCCCCAAAGTCAGTGTTGATGCAGCCCAGCCAATTTCCACAGAATCACCTGCCCTATGTTGCGATATTCCATAGCCCATGTTGGTATAAAATTATGTTTTGTGTAACACACACACACACACTAGTTGGTTCTAGTTCATTTCTGCCATGCACAAAGAGTGAAGCTCATTACCCCATCAACCTTCATAGGCAATTAACACTTAAACATAATCTCAGATTCACAGAGAACATTTTCCCCATCAGTCCTACAAAACACATCAATTCCTTTGCTTTGCAATGCTGACAACTTAAAGAAATGGAGACTGATTCAAATTTGACTGCAATCTGCTATGATCGATATGTGTTCTCCTTAATTCCCCAGAACTTCACAAAACTCCTTACTCCTCACTTCTGTGGCCCTTAGTTCTGTATTTGACTGTGAACCATCTGCTACATTGAAAGATGTGGTTACAAAGAAACTGTATGAGTGTATCAGGATTATGAACAGCCTCCTTCGGAAAGGACAAATTGCCCACCAGTTAAACAGCAGAAGTTGTTTTTGATTCACCTTCTGCAGAGTAGGTAGTTTGGGTCTGGAGTAGAGTTGGCAACCTTCAGTTGGTGGCTGGAGGTCTCCTGCTATTACAACTATTACAATTGATCCCAACCTATAATTATTTAAGCAATTAACTGTTGCAATGACGAATCCTCCACCAATCAGTGGGTGACATTCCATCCACTCCCCTGCCCACCTTTCCCTGACCCAGGACCAAGCCCGGTTCTGCCAGACCTCCCAACACCCTCCCAGTTACCCCCACGCTACCACAATCCCCTAAAAGCCCAGCCTGGTTGGCAGAGTCTTGGTGCCCACTGCTCCACCAACACCCTCCTGGTTACCCCCGTTACCTCCAGTGCCTCCGGTTCCCGCTGTGTGCATTCCCACGACCCCGCATCCTGGCTCATTTTGATGGGACAGCGTCCAAGCTACCCTACTTCATTTTGCAACTCAATGCCCACATGCAAGAATATGATGATATGTATTGTTTGGAACGGGAAAAGGTGAGGGATATTGGCTTGGTCCTTGATGGGGAGGCCACTGAATGGTCTGTGGAACTGTTTGAGTTAGAGGCTGATGAGTTGAATTCGGTGGCTGAAGTGCTCCAAGGGCTTCGCCTTCGTTTTGAGGATAAAGATGTGGTGGAGAAGGCAAGAAGAACTCTAAAAACTATAAAGCAGGGTGGCCGACCTTTCACTGATTTTTCATGTCAATTTCTGGCCGCTGCCAGCAAAATCCCTGACTGGCTCGACCGTATGAAATGTGAGTATTTTTATGAAGCTGTTGATCCCGAAATCCGTCGATGGGCTGTCATGCACAACGAGCCTCGTACCGTAGCAGAATGGATCGAGGTTGGGAGCATCATAGCCAGCCAGCTTACTCATTCCAAGGGGATTACTACCAAGATCCAACCAACCAACCAAGCAAAAAAACCCACTGGAAATGTTGCTGCATCAGAAACCACCTCTACCGGACACCGCCAGTGGGAGTGTGTCTCTACTGTGGTGAACCAGGACACATGGCTGCCAACTGCCCAAAGAAGACTAAAACCACTACAGGCCTCCATCCAAAAAGGCGGCTACAAAACCACCCCGCTGTTCAGTTGCCCCAAAATTGTCCCAAAGGAGCTCCAAGGCTCTAACAGTAGAGGAGTTGGATGCCCCAAATGAGGAGGATGAGGAGTCAGCTGAAGTCGGCCTCTCTGCAGCAATTCCTGAAAGCTCTGAGCCTCCGAAGGATGCGGTGAGTGAGGGTGGTGCCCCTATTACTCTAATGACTACTTTAACCAACCCTGCTAAAAACACTCGCATTCTTGCATGAGCCCTTGTAGACTCTGGTTGTTCCCACTGCCTTATGCGTCTGCAAGTAGCAGAGGAATTGGGTTTGGAACGTATCCCTTTGGTCAAACCCATCCTGTTTACCCAAATGGATGGTAGCCCACTGGGGGGGGGGAGGACCGGTTCGTTTTAAGACTGAACCTGTACTATTACGGTGTGCCGAACACTGGGAGCATCGCAGTTTCATTTTGGCTCCAGTGGCGAGACATCCCATCGTTTTGGGAATGTCTTGGTTGGAGACCCACGATCCTACCATGCGTTGGACTCCCCGCATAGTCCGTTTTACCGATCCTCCCTGTGGGGATCACATGCAAGAAGGGGACCCACCCGATATGACCGCCGCTGCTTCAGTGTCGGAGGTTGCCCCACCACCAAAACTGCCTGGAGTGCCCAAACACGATTGGGATCTTTTCAGGGTGTTCGAGGAGGAGGAGTGTAATCAATTGCCACCCCATCGGGATATGGACTGTAGAATTGAACTGATTCTGAGGGCTAAACTCGTCCTTCTACGGGATCTCTGTGCTGGCATAGAGTCTCTGCCTTCTACTTCGTCTACTGCATTGGAACCATTAGGTAACATATCACCCTGCTGCCTCCCAATTCCCTCTCTATCATCCAAACCTATTTTTCTCTAGGAACTTGTGTGTATGTGTCTCCATATCTTCCTGTATGTGTGCTTGAAACCAAATTTATATAAACATTTTAAACTTGATTTGGACTCCTTGTGTTACTTTGTGGAACGCTCCATGCCATATTTTCCCGTATACATAGTCTCAAAGATTCCAACCTAGCCTCCTCTCGCACTGCCAAGCTGAGTTGCTCTCCCCAAAGCTGTGCCAAGCTGAGTTGCTCTCCCCAAAGCTGTGCCAAGCTGAGTTGCTCTCCCCAAAGCACTGCCAAGCTGAGTTGCTCTCCCCAAAGCTCTGCCAATCTGAGTTGCTCTCCCCAAAGCTCTGCCAACCTGAGTTGCTCTCCCCAAAGCTCTGCCAACCTGTTGCTCTCCCCATTGCTCTGCCAAGCTAAGCTCTTTTCCCAAGTATTTGCAAAACCAAGCTATTCCTCCCCATTGCTGACCCCAAAAGAAATCCTACCCCATGTTAAGCTAGGTAAAAGATTTGGTGGATCACGCGGGTAAGACCTGCTTTGCCAAAAGGAGTAAGTGCACAACTCCACTGGTAAACAGACGTAGGGAATTTGGCTTTGGAACTCCACAACAGCGTTACTTTGGAACTGTCTGTGAGTGTGTCTAGAGATGGAAAAATGGGAATTTTGGGTGGTTTTTTCTTCATCTCCTCATCTGCCTTGTCAAGATGCCCACAGCTGGCCACTAGCTCCATCAGTGAGCCAGTCTGTATTGCAAGTGGGCAAGTCACAGATCGTATCCTGGCAATCTCTGCTGTGGGTGGTAGAAAACCATACTTCTAGTCTAGGGGGTGCGCACGGCAGGAAAATCATGCTACTTAGGGTCCCTTTCAGAGTGTTCGCTAAAGCTAGCTTCCCTCTCTTCCCCCCTCCCTTTTGAAATAGAGTCCGTGGTACCAAATAGTCCGAAAATTGCTAAGAGTACTCCCATTGTTTTGCTGCAGAGCTCCTGTGAGCCAATTAATGAAAGCTCCCGTGAGCTACTTTAAACTCTAAGTTCGAATATAGTTTCGCTGTACTGAAAAGCTCCAGTGAGCCATTTATATTTTAAGTCCAAATAGAGTACTCCAATTGTTTTGCTGTGCCTTTAATGAGAGCTCCCGTGAGCCATTTGCTACTTTAAGTCCGAATAGAATACTCTAATTGTTTCGCTGTGCCTTTAATGAAAGCTCCCGTGAGCTACTTTAAAACTTGGAGTTTGAATATAGTTGCGCTGTGCCCTTAATAAAAGCTCCCAAGAGCTACGTAAGACTTTAAGTTCAAAGTTCTAAAAGGCCACCAGCCCATCCTAAGAAGCCCAGAGTAAAAAGGGCCCCGTTTGTTCTAATAGTGCTGTTGGCCAGAAGTTCTGTGAATTGGTCCCGTAAAGAAGGACCGCCTCACCCACGTTCGTCCCAAAATTGTGCGTAAAAACTTAGTTTGCTTTGTGTAACAGTTGCTGTGTGCGCTAAAGCCATCACAACTCTCTCCGTCTCTCTTACTCCAGCCCAAAGTAGGTGAGGAGTCCACGGTCAGTAAATAGAAAAGGAAAAAGAAAAAATAGAAACCGCCCTCCTCTAAAATGGCTGCCCTGGCAGGTTCCGCCAATTATAAAAGTGTTTTTAAAGAGGAACATACTTTGGAACCAAAGCCCAACAAGGACTGAACCCCTGGTCAGCAGATGTCTTTCAGTGCCCCAACTCATTTGCCACCTTTCTTGAAAATTTTGCCACTCAATGCAAATCTAAGAAGTGGAGTCACTACAATAAGGCTGCTACAGCAGCATGGGGTCTCTTTGGTGCCCTTCAGTCCACCACTGATAAGGTCGAGCATGCCTGCCAGACTATCCATTATCCCTAGAACAGCATAAAGCGCAGGAGAAACACGCAGCCGAAGTCAAGGCCACACAGGCAGCGCACTAGTCAGAACTCATGGTGCTCCGAGAGGAACTTACTAAAACCCATACCCAAGAGATCAGAGTATTGCAGTTAACCTCAGACCAAAAGATTAGAGAAAAAGACATGGTGATTGAGGCTCTTAAAGCAAGCCATGCCAAAGAACTCCTAACTCAATCGAATGAAATAGCAGCTCTGAACAAAGATAACATGGCCCTGCTAATAATCTCCCGCACCAATCAGGCAGCCACTGATGAATTAGTGGAAGCTCGGCAGCTGATCAAAATCAAGAAATAATGAGTCTCAAAGAACAATTAAATAATACTCAAACCACAGCACGGTTCATGGCCCGAGAGAACGAGGCGCAAAAGCAGGCAGTCAGCCATGCTACTTGTCTGAAAGAAATAGCTGCCCTTAAACAGCAGCTAACCATGCAGATTGCAGTAGTCGCCTCTGTGCACCCTGAAGGTCTCTTAGGTTTCCTAGGACATAGTTTTCTAACTGAACCAGACGTCCCCGAAGACGCCATAGCCACCGACCCTGTTAATCCCGATTGAGAGGAAAAAGCTCCCATAGACCCCATTAGAATTAAGCATGTGGAAATGCACAGCCCCAGAAATCGAGTCGATACAACTGAGGTCACTGAGAAACTCGCATGGTCCGAATCTGAAGCTCAGACAATAACAACCTGGTTAGGACCCCTCAACCAGTCCACAGGTACCTCCTGGATTCTCCAGGTGCATCAAAATTACCCCACTGCTGATGGTACAGATCTCACCCAGCTGGCCCGTCTGTGCATGAAAAGCGCAGACGCTCATGCTATGTCCGACACCCTCACTGGCCTAAATTTAGATAATATGGGCATTGTACAATGGGTCCAAGCCATAGCTCTGGACAGATAAGATCCTAGAGGGTCTGTACATTCTTGAGTCCCAGTCCCCAGGAGAAAGCCCCATGTCCTGTGTTGCACAGAAGCAGCTCCTTGCCATTTTTCCAAACCGAGTCCCCACAACAGCCCCTGGCACATAAGATTATGACCAGGCTGACTTTCAAAGAGCAGTTTATGCTGGCCTGAATCCCCAAGCAAAGATGGCCCTTGGTCCAATCCATCCCACGGGGATTGCTTGGTTAGAATTTTATGGGTGCCTCAGCCTGACTGCCGACATCCTGAGAGAAGCTGGCTCCCTTAATCCTAAACCCACTAAGAAAACTTCTGAGTCCTGCTCCTCCAAGCCCGTCCAGCCTGTTACATATGCTAATAATGGCCCCCACTCCAGTTATAGGCAAAATGAAGGTCAGAGACCCTACAAGGATTCTGGTAACTCTTGGGACAGGAATCATAACCGTTCCTTTGGTAATCACCGCTAAGGCTCAGTCCATGACTCCCGGTACACGTCTCACCAACCCCTGGTCCCTCGCCCTCGTAATGATGCCTCCTTTAGAAACCAGGTACCCCACCAACAGTCCGACCACAGGCAAGCCCCTAGCCCGGCTTCAGCTGAATCCTCAGTCATTCGAGGAAAACTTTGGAAAGCACTTAAAGATCTGGGCTATGATATGGCCGAGTTCACTAGAGTCCCCACCAAAGTGCTCGTAACCGTCCTCTGCCACGCTCAAAAGGCAACTCCCTTGGTTCCCTCTCTGCCACTGCCCCACCTGCTATCGCTCTTCCTGCAAACAAAACTCTGATCGCATGGGGCTGTCTGGAGATCCGTCTCCTACCGAAAGGCATGGTTGCTCAACTTTTGCCTGATGGCTGGGGCCGGCTGACAGTTAAGGCGGTTGTTGGAGGACTTCCGGTTTGGTCATAGTTCCGCTTGGATATGTAGAAGCTGAAGGCTGAGAAAACCCTCCAAATATCAATTTAATCCAAGCTGCTTGGATTAAAATTTCAACCCCAGAAAGGGGGGAGAACAAAAATAACAAGTGAAGATGGTTAGTTCCTCGGTATAAGCAGTGCAAATCCGAGGGACCGCTCTTTACCTGAATACATTCGGAGGTGGAAAAGACGCAAGGAACAACGACCAACCTGCATTGCTGTGCGAATATATCTTTCAGAATACCTATAACTTTATCTTCTAAAAGAAAAGCAAACAGCTGTATTCCAAGGTAAATAAGAATCTGGGCTCATTGCTATCTATTGTTCTGAACCGCATTCAACAAAAACTGCAAGCAGAACTCACCGAGACGTGGAGACGAGACACCAGGTGGGAAGTGGGTGAGTTGCAGCAGAGCAGCTATAGACTGATTGACTGGTGGTACATGAAAGGGACAGAGGGCTGATGTGCCTTATGTAAAAAGAGTGGCGAAATATTGCTAAAAACTGAGTAAAAACTGCCGGGAAAAAAGTAAAAGTCCCTTTAAATCAAAGTAAATAAGAATATACAGGAAGTGACCAGGTGAACTATTAACTTCCAGTAACGTAGTCAACCAGAGAGCGACGCTAGAGGAAATACAGAGCATCTATCTCACTGTTTTTTTAACCAAATACTCCTGGAAGCTGCAAAAGGCAGCAAAATGCAATGTGAAGAATAACGGGAATGCTGGGAGGAGGAGATAAATCCATACCAATTTTGTTGACAGACTAAAACGTGTAAAAACTAAATATTTCAAATGGAAAAGGAAAGGTGAACGAACTCGTGGAATACTTTTTTGTACCTTCGAACTGCCATCAGTTCTAAGGCTAAGGCTATAACTGACGGAAAAATCAAAGACTCCAGTCACTGAGAAGAAGTGTGGCACTTGGAATAACTATGGCAACGAGGGGAAAAGCAAATTCTGTCTCTTCCATGAAAGGTAATAACCCAGTTGAAGCCAAGTTGCCAGACAAAAGTATAGACATTAGCCAAAGTTTGGAACAACTTTTTGAACTCACTCAAAGAACAAGCCAAGAAATAAAGGAAATTTAAAAAGACAAAGCCCAAATTAGGAAAATGAAAACTTTAATCCAACAATTAAATACAAAAGTTAAAGATAATACAGACAGAATAACAGACATGGAGGATAAAGTTGACAACTGGCAGAAATTATATGAAGACCAGGCTGACCAAATTGTGCTTCTGGAGCTGAAACAAAAGGAAAATATGCTCAGATTGAGAGGAGTGAAAGAAACACCCAGAGAGAATACAACCAAATTAATTCTACCAGTTCTTGCTGAACTATGGGAACTGCCTGAGAACGAAGCATTAAGAGAAATTGACAAAGCATACAGGGTAAACTCCAGGTATGCTAGAGAGAACAAAGCCCCAAGAGACATTGTGTTGGTTTGCACAAGAAAATCTATGCGAGACGCAATACTTAGAACTCACTCAACTCAAAAAATAATACTGGATGGGATACAATTAAGGAGTGCCACATTGCATTCTAAGAAAAAGGAAAAAATATTCAAAGATAACAAAAGTGCTTAGAGACAATGGCATTACTTTCAGATGGGCTCAAGTGGAAGGGGTCATTTTTTAATTTAAGGGCAAAAATTATATTATAAACACTACTTCCAAAGCACAAGAATTCCTGGAGAAGAACAAACAAGATCTCTTACAACAAGAAGAGTAGAGTATGTATGAAATGCCTTGATTATTTATAAATGACTAGCTCTTCGTCCTATGTAAATATGCTCCTATCACTATTATTTTCTCCTTAACTTCTTTTAAACCATCCTTTTCTTAAACCATCCTCTCTCTCTCTCTCTCTTTCTATTTTTTCTAGGTTCAAATTTTAGTTTATGTCATAGCTAATTTCTTATACTGTCTCCTTTTCCCAAGCCTGTTTAGATACCTAAATACAAGTATATATCCTGTTAAGTGCCTAAGAGATTAAAGGGGGAGGGGAACTACTTACAGAAAATGCTAAAGCAAATAATGTCATGCAATATTAATGACTTAAACAGCCCAAGGAAAAGGAAAAATGTTTTCCATTATTTTGTTAAAAAGAAAAATGACATCTTATGTCTGCAAGAAATGCACATAAAGGTCGGTAACAAAAGTTACTTAGAAAATAAAAACTTGGACAACTTTTTCAAACCAATTATAAGAAAAAGGGGGGCATAGCTATCTACATAAAAAAAGAATTCGAACCAAAATTAATATTAAATGACACAGAAGCTAGATGTTTAGCTATTGAAATCAAATCAAATCAAATGTCAATACTAGTTGTAGGTATCTATGCTCTGAATGAGAACAAATCCAGCTTCTATGCCAAACTATCAAATCCAGCTTCACTGGATTTACCTTATGAAAACTGGATTCTTATGGGAGACTTCAATGGAGTTATTGATCTAAATCTAGATAAAAAATGCAAAAAGTAAACAAAAGACAAGCAAAAGCTACAATGATGTATAATGGGGGTAAGCTTCCAAATTCATTTTTTCAAATGATTGACCTCCTCTACATCCATGATGTATGGCATGACAATCAACCCAAAACCAAGGAATTTACTTTTTATTCTAATAGACACCAGAGTCATTCTAGGATAGACATGATTTGGGCCTCGGGTAACATCTTAAACCAAACTAGGAAAATAGAAATACAAAATAGACAACTTTCTGATCATAACCCTATAAAGTTGAATTTAGAAATTAAAAGACAGCAACCAATTTGGAAGTGTAAAGACTGGATGTTTAAAAACCCAAAAATAACTAGAGAAATAAGGCAAGCTATTATAAATTACTGGGAAATTAATAAGCAGTCCATTGATAACTCCAATACTACAAGAAATAACAGAAAGGAAAAAGAAAAAGGCAGAACAAGCCCTATTAGAACAAGATTTAAACAGGTATGAAAAAGACTTAATTAAAAGACCTTGGAAAAAATCGATTCTTAGGAAAATTAGTATAATAAAAGATCAATTAGATAAAATAAGATCAAAATAAATAATTAAGAAACTCACCTTTGATAAACAAAAAGACTTCTTCTCAGCCAATAAACCCAGTAGATGGCTCACTACTACAATCTAGGGAAGAAAAAGGGAAAAATTAATTATCAAATTACAGTATAAAAAGAAAATTATAAACAACACAAATGAAATAATTCAAGCTTTTGAGAATTTCTATAAAGAATTATACAGTAACCCGAATGTTCCAAAGAAAGACATACAAGCATATATAAATTACTATAATATTTCCCAATTGTCGCCATATACGAATGAACAATTAAATTGTCTAGTGACATCTGAAGAACTAACAAAAGCTATAAAAACTCTAAAAATTAATAAATCACTGGGTCAAAATGGTTATACTCCCAACATTTTACAAAATATTTGAACCAGAGCTTAACCAATATTTACTTGACATTATGAATGCAATAATGAATTGTAACTCTATACCACTAACATGGCCAGAAGCAAACATAGCTTTAATTCCCAAAAACAAAAATCCAATGTTAGGCCCTGATGGGTACAGACCAATATCATTGTTGAACACCGATTATAAAATCTTTGCCATAATTCTTGCAAATAGACTAAAACCCATTCTTAATAATATCATTCATGAGGACTGGTTGAAATACAAAACAAAATGTCAGGACAGTATTAAATATATTAGAGTTCTTAGATCACAGGCAGATGTTCCAGCAGCAATAATTTTTTTAGATGTATTTAATCAAATTAATTGGGCATTCATGCTTGAAGCAATAACTAAATCTGAAGTGAACGATAAATTTAAAAATGCTATATCAGCCATTTATGCCAAACAGCTAAGCTTAAAATAAATGACAACCTAACACAAAATATAGACCTATACAAAGGTACAAGACAAGGCTGTCCCCTGTCACCACTCTTATTTATTTGCATCACTGAGATATTGTTGAAAGATATTAAGCTAGATAACCAGGTTGAAGGTATTAATTACAAAGGGAATAAATACAAATACAAAGAGTTTGCAGACATGGTCTTTTTTCTTGAGAATCCTATAAAATCAATAACTTATTTAAAACATAAAATAACGGAATTTGGTAAGGTGGCAGGATACAATATAAATATTAAGAAAACAAAAATGTTAAATAAAAATTTAACAGAGAAACAAAATGAAGAACTTCAAAGAATTTCAAAATATTTGGGAATATAGCTTACAATCAATAATTATCACCTGTACCAAAATAATTATTATACATTATGGAAAGAAATAAAGGACAACCTACAAAAATGGCAACCATTAAATTTGTCTATCTTAGGTAAAATCTCAATAATTAAAATGAACATTCTACCAACATTTATTTACTTATTTCAAAACATACCGCTAATAGAGACCCGAAGACCTTTCGATGAATGGACCAAAGAACTCACACGATTCATCTGGAATGCTAGAAAACCCCATATTAAATATATCCACATGATCGATTCCAGACATAGAGGGGGTCTTTCTCTTCCAGACTTGAGAATCTACCATGATGCTTGTGCGTTATTGTGGATTCTAAAGTGGATCTTAGTAAATAATAAGGAGCTTTTAGCTTTGGAAGGATATGGGATAGCTTTGGAAGGATATGGGGTGGCATAGCCAATTCTGACCTACTCAACCAAAACAACCTAGCAAAACCACTGTAAATAAAGCTCACTTCATCAGAAAAACCTATTAAAAACATGGCAAAGACACCAGAATATGCTTTATAACAAAATACCTGGATGGGTTTCAAGAGAAGAAGCATTACGTTTAATACTGGCAAAACCGGAGCAAAAAATATGATATGAAAATATACTAGTAAAGGAATATGAGGAATATATGTTCAAAAAAAGGAGAATCTATAATAGTAAACCAAAAAATATGTCAATGGTATACATACAACCAGTTATATCTTTATATATAAAAATCTAACAATGTGTTTGTCCCTGATGGTCTCTCTCAGAAGCTGCTGGACGGATCGCCCCCAAATTTTCACATGATGTCCCTCCCTGTTGCGGGCAGGTAATCAGATTTTCAAATCACCGAAAGTCCATACCTGAGCCAGGTAAAACGTCTTTTTCCTGGCGCACCAGGCCAGGAAGCTGGCTGTGTTTAACTGTCACCCTTAGAATGTTCATGCAGCATGTCTGTGGCCTGAGGACTTGGGATGCCCTTAGAATGTTCACACAGATGGCCACAAATGAGCAGTGAAAACAGTAAATAGGTAATACTGTTAGGTAATACGAGTGGAAGTGAAACACATACACACTTTGCCATGTGAGATGTCAGGTGGGGTTCCCCCCTCACACGCAGGTAACTTTCACTCTCTGTGCCTCACCCACTACTACCCAATAATAATACACATCCAGCTTCCATATCCCTCTCACATCATCTTCACTCTGCCGCCCTCCCCTCACATCCAGGGAACCACCACTTACCCACTTTCCCCTCACCCATTTCGCCACAGCCTCTCCCTTTTCTTTACTGTGTAAAAGTGAGCTGGAGTTTGCCTTTTCTCTCTAAGAAAATCTGTGGGGTCGGGCGAATCAACACTCACCGCTCCTCGGGCTTCTTTTGCAGCCATTACGGCTCCTCTTTAAGAACCCAGGGAGCTGGCCTCGATCTTTGCGCCTCACCACCCTGCCTCTGCTGCCTGACTGGGATAGCCTCCTTGCCCCAGTTCTGCCTTACCCAAGCCAGGAGTGTACATGTCAACCAGCCTCATGGACATCGGGATTCGCACTCTGAACAGTTCCGTTATTGAATGGAAAGGGTTACTTTATACTAAAAAACAAGACAGCACCATATAACGATGTGCATTGAAAAGGGAAAGAGGGATTCCATTCGACCACCCCAAAAGGCTATGCTGGGGATCATTGGACCTGCATGGACATCTGCGTGGGTTGCGGACTGTGATGAGAAGGACAATTGCCACAGCAACACGTGGCTGGGCCTGCTAGTAGTTATTATAAAAAAGATAAAGAGAATTGGGGATTTGATATGAAAGAGAATGCATTTGACCAAATAATTTTGAAAAATCCTAACAAAATGATCAGTAAGATATATACATTATTATTAGAACAGAAAACACTTCAGGAACAAGTAAAACAGCAAATGATGGGCAGAAACTATAGGTAGACCCATAGAATTAGATACCTGGTCAGTATACTGGAAAAATGTCTATTCCTTCACACCGTGCACCAAACGAAGAGAAAATAATATAAAAATGTTCTATCGCTGGTATTTAACACCTCAAAAACTATCTAAAATATATAAAAATTACTTACCGGACTGTTGGAAATGTGGAGAGAAGGGTGGCACATTCATACATGCATGGTGGACCTGTAAAAGAGTGAAATTTTTTTGGCTGAAAATACATAAACAAATACAAAAAATGTGAAATATGAAATTTAAGTTGAATATGGAAGCTTAGCTGTTGAGTCCCGTTCTTACTAACATATCGTTCTCACCAAATAATTTAAGATTTTTTAAAATTTAACTACAGCAAGAATATTGTTGGCATCAAAGTGGAGAACATCAACTATTCCAGCTATTGAAGATTGGATCCATAAAGTCCAAGAATTTAGTTTGGGAGGCCTAATATCACAACATCTTAACTTTGGACAAGATGACACATTAACGAATGTGAAATGGAAAGGAGGAATGAGGGCAAGACTAAACAAGGAACAAGGAACAAGGTTGGCCAAACCCCAAAAAACTGGCCACACAACAGGAATTGCACAAGGAAGTGTTAATACCAACAATGACTAAAGTGCATATATGCAATATTCACAAAATAACATAATCATGAATGATTATGTTCTCCCTCTATAAATATTTCATTCACAGTCCAATGGAAAACATGGAAAAGGCACCGGTTCAAGAAACAGCCACCTGCCGCCAAATTGTACAAGTTCAAAGGAGCAGCAAGGTTCAAAGAAGCAGCAGCAAAACGCCTGTGCACTGAAGTGTGTTTTCGCTAATCTTCTTCAGTGCATGTGCGTCCTCTTCAGTGCATATGTATAGTATTAGTACTTATTTCCATCATTCAAAAATTGTTATATGCTACCAGAGGGGAAAGCCGTGCGGCTACTTGAGCCAAATGCCGGAGTGCGGGGCACTGTCCTACAATGGATTGCCTCGTTCCTCTGGGACCGGAGTCAGCAAGTGTGGTGTGGGGACCAAGCCTCTCGGAAGTGCCCACTTTATTGCGGTGTGCCTCAGGGAGCGCTGTTGTTCCCACTGTTATTTAACATCTATATGTGACCCCTTGCTCAGCTGGTACAGAGTTTTGGGCTGGTGTGCCATCAATATGCTGATGACACTCAGCTCATTCTGTCGATGGAGGGGGGAGCGGTCACCGCCCCTACAACTCTACAGCATTGTTTGGAGGCGGTTGCTGGTTGGTTGAAGCAGAGCAGGTTAAAACTGAATCCAACGAAGACGGAGATCCTCTGGCTAGGCCGTGGGGGGGGGGTTTCAGCCACCAGTTGGGAGGGGGTCTCATTGGCACTGACCCCCTCAGTTCGCAGCCTGGGGGTCCACCTGGATTCGTCTCTTTCAGTGGAGACCCAGGTGGCCCATGTAAGCCGGGTTGCGTTTCCATCTCCGTCAGGCCCAGCGACTGGCCCCCTTCCTTTCCTCTCCCAGGCGGACCTGGCCACTGTGACCCATGCAACGGTCACCTCCAGACTAGACTATTGCAACTTGCCTTCCCTTGTGGCTGATCCGGAAATTGAAATTGGTCCAGCATGCATACCCCCTGTGGCCTCTGGGTCAGCGGCTCGCCTGCTCATGGGAGGTGCCATTAGAGATCACATCATGCCCATGTTGCATCGCTTGCACTGGCTCCCAATTGAGTTCTGAATCATCTTCAAGGTGCTGGTGTTAACCTTTAAGGCCTTACGCGGTCTTGGACCCTTGTACCAGTGAGACTGTCTGGCCCCTTATGTCCCACGCCAGTCTCTGCGTTCAGCAGAGGCCAATTTGCTGGTGATCCCCACCCCCTCCATGATGCGGCTGGCCTCCACTAGGGCCAGGGCTTTTACAGCCCTGGCCCCTGCCTGGTGGAATGCTCTCGCTCCAGCTATCCGGGCCCTACGGGACCTTAACGAGTTCTGCAGGGCCTGCAAGACTGAGCTATTCCGCCAGGCCTTTGGGGAGGCCAGCTGCTGATATCTGTCCCCGTTAACAACAACTAAGGCCTGCTGTTCCCCTCTTAAAGGAGTTTAGTAGCCGGACGCCATCTGTGTTTAAAATGGTTGCGATAATTTGAGCGCTGTATTTTAATTATCCACTTGTTTGCTGTTAATGTTGTGAATCACCTTCCTGGAGTCTCCCTGGGCGAGGGCGGTATGTAAGTGGAACAATAAATAAATAAATAAATAAATAAAAATTTGATCCGCTAATATGTGATGCGGACTCCCTCCACCATGCTGCCTTTCTAGTTGTTGGCTCGCATGTCCTAAAAATGGATGTCCAAGAGACTGTCTTAGTCCAGCCTCAGATGTCGCTTAAAAAGGTCGTTGTCAACCTACATGGCCTCAACACCTCTGCAATCATTCCCTATAGTGAGTCCTATCTGCAACCCACAATTTCTGGTTGGAATGCTTGGGTCCGTCTATGGCAAGGCACCTCCAAGCCATCCAGATACCTAAAGCACGACATGGCCCTGTTGGTGCTGGTGCTTCATTGTTAGACACTGCAAATATTGAAATTTTAGCAAAATAAACTGTCATATGCCACTGCAGATGTGTCTAAACTGGGTGATCCTATCACTCAACTCTTAAATACCCTAGCCGCTAACCACCACTCTGTCAGTGACATTCTGCTATCCTGGCTGTAAAGGATTCAGTGGTGTTGATGGTGAAGTAACCTTGAGTGCATTCCACAGCCCGGGCGATGGGCCAGATGCATCGGCGGAGACTTTATCTTTGCGCGGGAGATGAAGACTCCGTTCCCATGGGAAGCAGGAAGGGGGGATGGGGTGACTGGTGTTATAACCTGTGCTTCTGGCGGGAAGTGCCATTCCTGCCACTGCGTGTACTTGAGCTTTCTAAGATGTCTTAATAAATGGACTTTTACTCCCAAAAGCCTTTTATTTCTGCTTCTATGGAATGCCTTACATTGTGGCAGGAATCTTAATTCATCTATATTCTGTGCAGTGGACCTCTTTGTCTTATGCATGGAGAGGTTGAATGTTACTGCGAAGGCGCGTAGCCCCAAAGAGGGTTCAATTCTTCCTCTCTGGATCTGGAGGAACCGCAGGAGAACGGGCTCGCCGGTGGTTTCCTTCTGCCCTCGTGATCAGCACGAGTCTTCCTTTACCCGCTGAACGAGGGGACGGGACTATCACCATGGGGACTTCCATGAGTCGCTTTGGGCGCTTGCTCCTGGCGGATCGAAAGCCTGTGATCGGATCTCTACCCGCTGCTGTGGATTACAAACCTCAGATGCAACCTGTCATGGAGGAGACGGGCTTGACCACCTTTCATGCAACCCAGGAATCCATTGAACGCATTCCTGGACTCAGATTTTGGTGATGCTCCCAAGGAACCACCGTGGGTACAGCACTGGGGCCCGGCCCAAAGTGACACCGACTAAACCTGAATTGGGAGGTGTCCGTATCAGCTTCCCAATCGGGACCCCCCCTAATCTCCGGCCAGCTGACTGCACCTGAGGTGCTCGGGAGCCACCGGTGGCTACGGCGGCTACGTGTCTCCGCCATGTCTCGCTTCCAGACGACGAAGAGTCCGGCGAAAGCCTGCATTCCCAGCCGGGATCGGCTTCTCTCCCATCGAGAGGACTGGGATGAGGAAGTGGGCGACTTCAAGTAGATGCCCAAGCTGCATGGAACCGCGGAACCAGCTATGGCGAGGAGGAACGGGCACAGTTGCAGCAAGAGCCGAAAACCTGCAGAGGGACCGGGAAACGGCAACGTGAAGAAGTTCAGTTCTCGAAAGTTGGACCGTACAAAGACGCCATCTAACGACATTAATATGCCCAGAATCTGCTCAGCCCAGCGATAAAGTCCTGGAACATTCCAGACTGGATTTACAACGGCAACGCCGAAAAGCTGCTTCAGGTTCTTGCGCGCGACTGCAAAGCGAAGCTCACGGAAGCCCTTAAACGGGACGGAACTGGCCAATGCCTGGAACGCAGAAAAGTTGCTGCTTGCATGCGCACCAGGTGATGCATTGACTCGCAAGGAGAGGGAGCTGGCTGCGCTGGAGAGGGGAACTAAGGAGGCAGCAGACCAGGAAGCCCCAAGTTGGAGTCTATGCTGTTACTGATCAGGCCGGTGCCAGGGGTCGCTGCATCTCCGGGGTCCTGCCACCCAAACGCCAGCTGCACCGGGCCAGCTCTCGCATTCGCCATCGCATAAATAGCCAGCTGCCTGCCCAACCTGCTCAACCCGCTGCGAACCACCTTCCCCAGTGCAGGCTTTCAAGAGTTGGCCGAACGGGCTACTACCGCCCTCGAGCACCAGCCCGCTTTTGATGGGACCGCCTCCAAACTTCCCTACTTCATCTTGCAAACTCAATGCCCACTCTTGGAAGACTATGATGATTTTGTACCGGTCTGATGCTTAAAAAATAATGGGACATCGGTTCAGTCCTGGATGGGGCAGCAGCCGACTGGTTCGGGTGACTCTTTTGGATTTGCAGGATGAGGACTCCTCGCGACAGTGCCCGTGATTCCTCCAAGCCTCCTAAGAGCCGCTTTCAAGATCCAGGCCGAATGAAGCTTAATCACCACTATCAAAACCATCCAGTAAGGCAAATCACCGCTTTGCAGAATTTATCTCGTGGAATTTCGTAAGGGCGGTTGCTCACTTCTTCCTGAGTGGCCTGAACGCATGAAATGCTGGAATACTTCTCGATGCTGTGGACGGCAAAGCTACGTGGAAACGGGTGTTTTCTTTAATTCGGGTTCCTCGTGACTCATTGCAGATTGGATCCAGTTAGGGGTCCCAAGTGTATGCCTTTCGCTTGGAATACTGGCCATTAAGGCGAGGCCAGCCCCATGCCTCAAAAAAACCACTACTGTGTCCACTCAAGTCAAGCCTCCAGCCGCCTCACCGAACCACCTCTGAAACTGCCGCCGACTGGGATTGTGTCTTACCGCGGAGGGCCAGGTCATCTAGCCGCCAACTGTCCCAAGAAACAAAACCAACCGCCTTCCAGTCTACAAGCACTCGGGCCTGCCAAACCACCACGCAGGTCAGGCCAGCCCCACAGGCTCGCTCTAAAGCGGTTACCAAAGGCGCACCCAGAGGAGGGGGGAAGCAGCTGTTTGCCTTTCTTCAGCCCCCCTGATGGACATGTGGGCTCACTCCTGACGCTGTGAGTGAAGGCAGCTTCCCATTACTGTTCAAGCATTTCTGGCCAACCCCGGAACACACTCCTCGCATTATAGCCTCGCCCTTGTGGGATTCCCGCTGCTCCCACTGCTTAATGCGCCCCAGGTGGCAGAGGAGCTAGGGTCTGGACCGAATTCCCTGGCTAAGCCCATACCATTCACTCCAAATGGACGGCAGCCTCTCGAACGGCAAGGACCGCCCAGTACAAAACACAGCCGTTCTCCTCCTCGCTACTGCACCATTGGGAGAAAATTAGTTTTATTTGGTCGCCAGTGGCCAAACTCTGCATGGTGGGTGTCATGCCTTGGTTAGTGTTACATGAACCAAAGGGCATTTGGGAATAACGGATCCTAGAAGTCACTGACCCTCCTGGCGAACACATGAATTGGGAGAAAAACCCAACGCCTCCTGACACACACCCTCCCTGGCTTCATCAGTGATTGATCTCGATTCTATTGGCCTCACACCTGCCTCACATGATCTAGCCAGAGTTTCAGGAGCAGGAATGCGATCAGTTGCCACCCCACAGAGACACTGACTGTAAAATTGTCATACAACCAGGGGCACAACTACCCAAAGGTAGAATCTACCGTGATGAGTCCCAATGAGGAGAAGGAACTTCGCGGCTTTCTTGGACAAGAACCTTGCTCGGTTCATACGGCGGGCTACCAACACACACACGCCAAGCCCTTGCTCTTTGTTTGTCAAAAGAAAGATGGGTCTTTACGCTTTGCACAGATTATCGAGGTCTCACGCGGCCCCTGTCCAATAAATATCCTTTTGCCTTTGATCAAGGACCTTTGATGCACTCCGCAAAGGACGATTTTTACTAAATTGGACTTGAGAGAAGCTTACTACAGAGTCAGAATTGCTGAAGGCTATGAACACCTGACCGCGCTTTAATACAAAGTTTGGACAGTTTGAATATTTAATAATGCCATTCGTTGGCGGGCCCCCCCGGAGCTTTTATGGCCCTTATCAACGAGTTCTCCATGATTTACTGTACAAGGGAGTTGTTGTATACTTAGATGACGCTTTAATTTACTCACAAAACCATAGAAGAGCATGAAATATTGGTTCGAGAGGTATTGGAAACGCTTGCTTGACAACTCTCTTTGCCAAACTCTCCAAATGCTGTTTTCATCAGACCTCCATTGACTATTTGGTTACCGGATCCTCGAGGGCTTAAAAATGGATCCTGTTAAAATTGACGCATCCTCCAATGGCCTGCTCCCACCAACCGCAAAGAACTCCAGTCGCTTCTTGGTTTTGCTAATTTCTATCGCGGACTTTATACCCCACCTTCGCTGAACTGACTCTCCTCTCACAGACCTCTTACGACTAAGGGTAAAGATCCACTGTCCGGCCGCCTCGGGCCCCCCTTCCTGGTCTGAGGAATGTCAAACAGCCTTCAACTATTAAAATCTGGCGCTTACTCCTCCGAACCTATCCTAAAGCACCCTGACCCAGATCTCCCGCTTGTGGTTCACGGATGCCTCGACAAAGCACTTGGGCAGCCCTGTTGCAGAAAAAATAAAGATGGTAGGCTGGTTCCGTGCTTATTTGTCTAAAAAATTCTCTGGTGCTGAACTCAACTGGACTGTATGCAAAGAGATGCGCCATCAAAGTAGCACTCTCCACTTGGCGCCACTGGCTGAGGGGCTAAGCACCCCCTTTCAAGTTTGGTCGGATCATAAAACCTGGCAGCTCTTTCCACTTCAAGATGTCCGCGAAAACAACTTCGCTAAGGTCGATTTCTTTTCTCGCTTCTTTACAGTCCATTTTTCCTGGAAAATCCAACAAACTGGCTGACGCCGGGCTTCGCTTCTACCAGAGGGGGGGTGGAGCTGCCTTTACGGTGACATTCCACGCACTGTTCTTTTCTCCCAGCTAGTTGGCTGTCACCCGACCTCAACGCCCACTTCTACCTCCACCCCCCATTCCCAGTCTCGCTCTCCTTTCCTGGCGGAACTGGAGGAGGCGGGCTGCACGAGCCTCCAGCGTCAAGGAGACTCCTTAACCGCGCTTTGGAGAATGGAGTTTACGGAGGGGGGAATGTTGGTACGCGGCCTCCGCAAGCAGGTTCTTGAAGCTTGCCAATGATGCCCGCTCGCTGGACATTTTGGCTTTTGAAAAACTCTGCATTTAGCCCTACCGCAGTTCTGGGTGGCGCACGCGCTAAAGACATTGAGGCATACATTAAAGGCTGCTCGGATTTGTGCAGAAGCCAAACCATCCCGGAAAGCCCCATGGACTATTGAAACCTCCCGGTAGCCTCCTCGCCTTTGGGAAGTCATCTCCATGGATTTTATTTGGCAGACGGCTTTTGAAAAGTCATGGCAACACGGTTTTATGGGTGGTGGTAGACTTATTCTAAGCAAGCCCATTTTATTCCCATGTGCTTCCATCCCTCCGCCTCCCAAAGTTGGCACGGCTGTTTATTCAAATAACATGTTTACCGCCTCCATTCCGGCCAAGTATAGTGGTCTCCCATCAAGGCCCCAATTCATCCTTCAAAGTTCTGTTACGGGGTTGTTAAATTTCGCCGCCGCTTAATTCCCCTACCACGCTCAAAGTGACGGCGTAGACGGAGAGAACTTAACAGAACCCTAGAGCAGTATTTACGCTGTTACACCAACTACCACTCAAGACAATTGGTGCGCAAGCTTATTCCCGCTATGGAGTAATGCCTTTACAACAATGCGGTTCATAGTAGTACAAAGAAACCCCTTTGAAACATTGTGTCTGGTCGCCTCTTTCGGGCCGCTGCTGCATACTAATACCCAATGCTATAGCTTTTGGACCCCCCCAGAATTTCATCAACAATGGATTTCATCCTCAGCTTCGGTAGGGATGGGAAGTCGGTCCAGACCGCCATACAACAAGCTAAAGGACTCCCTAAAACTGCAAGCGGATAAACACCGCTCGGATTTTTCCTCTGCTGCAGGGCTCCTGGGGTGTACTTATCTACTGTGGGGAAAAATCTCAGAGACGTGCATAAATATTCCCAAACTTGGCAAGAGAGACGTGGACCTTTCAGATTACTAAAGTGGGATTAATGATGTCACTGCCCGCTTTAGATTTTGCTCTAACTCTCTTTAGTAACATCCATCCTGTCTTCCCATTCCAGCTTGCTCAAGGTGGCTCCCCGCCTGACATGCTCCGGCACGCACTTCGCCGGAGAGGCCCCCCACCCACTCATTATTGATGGCCACAAGCACTACGTAAATTGACGCTTATCCTGGACTCTCGCTTTAATCGCAAACGCTATAAATATTTAGTCCGTGGGGATATTCCTCTGGGTATAATCAATGGGTTTATTCAAATATTGAAGCCCCCACCTCTTATTTCTGCTTCACCGTAGCTCTTCCTCGGGCATGTCCTTGGGGTCTTTAGGGGAGGCAGAGTGTAAAGGATTCAGTGGTGTTGATGGTGAAGTAACCTTGAGTGCATTCCCACAGCCCGGCGATGGGCCAGATGCATCATGAGACTTTTATCTTTGGCGCTGGAGATGAAGACCCGCTCCTATGGGAAGCAGGAAGGGGGGATGGGGTGAATGGTGTTATAACCTGTGCTTCTTGCGGGAAGTGCCATTCCTGCCACTGCGTGTACTTGAGCTTTCTAAGATGTCTTAATAAATGGACTTTTACTCCCAAAAGCCTTTTATTTCTGCTTCTATGGAATTCCTTACAGGCAGAACCTCATTACTTCCGACTTCAAATCTCTTACCAAGTCTATCATTTCCCTGCAATCCAATGTCTCCAAGTCCCTCGCCTGCACCCAAGCCCATTCCCTGAACCTTGCCTTTATCATGAGCCTTGTGCGTGATACCTATAATGGTCACCTGCTGCAAGAAATCAAGCAGCTCATGTTTCCTAGCCTTTCCCCTTCTGAACGTGCTTTAGAGAAATGGTGGACCCTCCTCAATGCCACCTTTGATCCTCGTATTGAAACCCTCACCCTTTTTGTCTCCACTGCCACTGTGCAGACCTTTTTTTCTGTTTACCCCACTGTGTCATTAGGTCTCGAAACTGGCACAGGAGATGTTTTATATGCACGAGACACCACTAGATTCCCGCTGGCAGACTGTTGACTTTAACAGTTGCCAACACCACCAAGACCTGGGCTTCCTCTACCCTAGCTCAGCTCTGCCTATCCACCATTCTTGTCTAGCCCCTATTCAGAATGCTACTAGTGTATGTCATTATGATGTCTGCCAAGAAAATACTTCTGTTGTGCTATATGTTGGCAAAGGCTGCGTGCGCACCCACCATTTTTGTTAATGCAGATTGCTTTCAACCAATGCTTCCAATTTCTAGGTTTGGGTCTAGAGGTGTTGCTCGACCTCCTGGCTCATCCCGGTCTTGCCCAACAGCTCTAAAAAATTGAGACTGCTGGTGCTGCTGCAGTCCTCTCTGTCTCGCATAATGGTGAGACAATCTCAAAGCTCACCTCCTCCATTGCCGCCGATAACCAACACTCATGGTGGGAAAGCCTTTTTGGATGGTCCCTCATCGCCACTTCCTTTTTTAACCTCCTCCTCCACCCCATTGTTGTTATTTTAGCCTTTCAGTTTGTTTTATGTGTTGTCCTGTTCGCCTGTTGGGTGAAGCGCCGTATTGCCCTTCTCCAGAATTCCTGGGAGCATGCCCACCTACCCCCTGTGGCCTCTGGGTCAGCAACCGCTCCCTCCTTATATGTGAAAAATGCCTCCACCTCCGGTGTTCACACTTTTTCAAGGGGGGGGGGTGATAAATCAGACCTCCAGTTTTTGAATGGTAGATCACACCTCCAGTTCTCTCTCTAAAATGTATATATTAGTCTTTTTGTTATTGCTCTGTACAATCCAGTATATATATATATATATTAGTAGTAGTCTTCATTTTCTTAGCAACGCTTAGTTCATTTATATATATATAGTAGTAGTAGTCTTCATTTTATTATGGTATTGCTAATATAGTTTGTAGAAAGTATTCAGTCTATTTTTCACAAACCAAAGGCGGAAGGACCCCATGAAAAAGTGGGCTCTCCTTCCGGTGGAGGGTCCTTCCTATGACAAGAGAGCCCAGCAACACAAAACTTTAAAAACACAAAAAATTTAAAAAGGAGAACCCAATTCAGCCAGGTCCTCCTGAGACACCTGCAATTTTTGCAAACACAATGGAGAATCAAAAAAAAGTTTACCTCCCCACGTGCAGGCTACTTCTTCCAGACAAAATGGAAGACAGTGTGCAAAGCCTGCATCCTCTTGCTACGAATTGCCTCTTTCTGACCAAGTACCCTTTTCCCAGATTCTTTTTAGGTATGGTAACCACAAGTAAAAACCGCTACAAACATTTTTCTCTGCCTCTTTTTATGTTGTCCTCATAGCTGCTGCAACTGTTTTCAAGAAATCCGTTTTATTATTTTGTGCAAAAATATTTTTATTTTATATATACTACACAATTTATATGCATACCCAGAATGCACGTAAGCCAGCCCAAAGTAGTCACCAGATCCAGACTTCTTGGTGCCTACATGCATATATTTAACGTGACGCAGCCCAGTGAAGCCAGCAGGCTTACATACGTTTGCCCTTCTGCCCATGAGGCCTTCTCCGGCAAACCCCCAAAAGGTAATTTTTCTTTTCTGCTCCAGTCTCTACGTTTTGGGTGCTTTTGGCTTTTTTTCAACTGCATCATGATTGCAAAAGGTTTTTTTTTCCTTTTAGGATTCTATTTCGGCACCTTTTAAAGCTACACTTTTGGCGCAGTGATCTCAAATGAGCACTGTCATCTGCGGAACGCAACACAGACAGCGATCCAGCTCCAGGCATGCTCCTAATGGCCTCTGTCTCTGCCTAACCACTTTTCAGCCCCAATGCAGGAACCCAGAAGCCTTGGAAAACCAAAGCGCCATTTTAACGAAAACCCTGAAGTTTATTTGGATTACAAATAATTGTTTTATTGAATCTGTCTTGGCACCGCCTCCACCAATGTGTTTGCTGTATTTGCAAGTGTTCCTGCCAATCGCTGCTGCTTTGCTACTGCACTCTCCATTGCTACTCTGGTCTCCATGGCAATGGATGCCGCTTTCCAGTTCTCTTTGCCCGCGAGGGGTGTGTGTGTGCCTCACAAGGAATTTTTCACTTACAAATGCCTTGAGTCTCTTTACCAGAAAAGGGATGCCTGCAAACCATTGTTGCCCGGATGCCTATGAATCATTGCTGGTGCCTGCCACAAACTCTTTGTGCCTTTGCTGGATGAATGCAATCCAGATCTGAAACCAAGAACTCGGTGCATTCTCTGTTTACGTTGCCTCGCCATTTAGGACATTGGCTCCTGCTCAATAAAAATGCCACTCTATCCATGTATTGTACACAATTGCTTCATATTTGAAATGTTTATGTACCCAATTTATTGAATGTGCCTTTGAATTTAGAATGTTCTTTTCATCTCTAACCCTCCTTTCTCCCCCACCCATCTGAAATGTTAGTCAAGTATTTAAGTGCTTCTTTTGAATTTAGTGCTCTAAGTATTGCAAGTTATTCTAATGATAGATGTTTATGCTGATATAGATAAGTTCTCCAAGTGCTGTTCCAATTATGCTTAGAATGTGCTTTTTACCTGGAAGCAGAAGGCAAGGTGACCTTGGGTCACCTGGATTTCTAGGGGTTTTTTTTCCTGTCGGCGTAGGGAAACCCACTGAGGCACCCCTCTCCCTAATCCTCCTTCCTTTTTGTTTGTTTGTGAAACCACCCTCACTTTCGTTCAGTGGCTTTCAAGGGAGGAACTGTTATGCTCCCTTTCCACCCCACATCTCAGAACACGCATTCAATCCAGGATTTTTATGGGTACAATATATATGTGAAATATATTTCTGAGATATATTAATGCTAACAGCTATATACGGTGTGGCGCAGGATAAAATAGGCTAAAAGCAAGCCTAGAAATGGCAAACAGTCAGTAGAAAGTTAATCTACTCATTTGCTCCTTGATGTCCACCCCCAAGCCAGAGCTACAGTTGATAGTGTTGTGAATGTGCACTATCCCTTGAATTGAGATGCTGCAACCCCTCTCCAGCTGTTCCTAAAACTTCCTAAGTGCTCCCATCCCTGATGTAATCTCGCTGCCTCTGCTAAATTACAATAGCCAGAGACTTATTGTAACGAACCGGTAAGGTCCAGTCAAAAGCAACCGTGTTAAGTTCTTTATTGAGCTGGCATTCTTAGTCAGATACAGGCAATGTGAGAACTAACCCCCAAATCTCAAACAGCCGCTTATACGGGCTTCAGACAAGCTCCCGCCAAAAGAAGATAAACAATTCAGGTTCTCACACAGAATCTCACACAGACAAGCAAGCGAAAGCAAGATAACCACAACAGTGAAATTCCCCTTCCCGGGCATTCTGCCAGAAACTCCAGCGGGAACTTTTCCAAGGTTGAACTGCAACCTTACATTCCGCCTCTCCTAAGAAACCTCCCCACCCCCGGCTTGAAAGGAAATGCTTTATGAAATGCAGTAACTAAGATGGATGCATGGACATCTGTAGCATTAACCCATTGATTATGGCCCAAAGGATACCCCACCCATGACACAAGATATTGTAAGTGATGTCAAAGCATGCGAGAATCCAGGATAGCATCAATTTCGTAATGTTTGTGCCCATCAATCATAACTGGTGGAGGGAGTTCCGGAGGGCCGTGCCAAGCATCGAAATCTGGAGCCCGCTTGAGTCAGCTGGAATGGAAAACAGGATGAATATTTCTGAGTGATCTAGGCAGTTCAAGTCTAGTAGTTACATTATTGATAACCTGTACAATACGAAAGGGCCCAATAAACTTCTTCCTAAGCTTGGAATATTTATGCACATCCCAGAGATTCTTAGTGGACAAGTACATCCATTCGTCAACATGCAAAGGAAAGTCACTGCGGTGTTTGTCTGCCTGAGTTTTTTTGGAGTCCTATGCTTGGCAGAGGGCTGCACTGATGGCATCCCAACCCTCCACCAAGGTTTGGATCCAGTCATTAAATTCCAGGGGTTGGAGCGGGTCAGGACCCAGCAAGGGAAACGGTGGGGCAGAGCATCCTGTAACCACTTCAAAGGGGGTCTTCTTGGTGCTGCTATGCACCACATTGTTGTAAGCATATTCCACAAAAGGCCGACTTCAGCTGGCTCCTCATCTTCCTCGTCCGGGGCATCAAACTCTTCTACTGGAAATCCCTTGGGACGACTTTGGAGCAACAGACCAGTGGGGTGGTTTCACAGCTGCCTATTTTGATGGAGATCCCTTGGGATGACTTTGGAGCAACAGACCGGTGGGGTGGTTTCACAGCTGCCTATTTTGATGGAGATCCCTTGGGATGACTTTGGAGCAACAGACCGGTGGGGTGGTTTCACAGCCGCCTATTTTGATGGAGATCCCTTGGGATGACTTTGGAGCAACAGACCAGTGGGGTGGTTTCACAGCTGCCTATTTTGATGGAGATCCCTTGGGATGACTTTGGAGCAACAGACCGGTGGGGTGGTTTCACAGCCGCCTATTTTGATGGAGACCCGGTACTGGTTTTAGTCTTCTTTGGGCAGTTGGCAGCCAAGTGACCCGGTTCCCCACAGTAAAGACACAGACCCAGTCGGCGGCATCTGTCGGATATGGTTTCTGACATAGTAATGCTTCCAGTAGGTTTTTTCGTTGCTGTCCCGGCTTGCTTGGTTGGTTGGGTTTTGGTGGTTACCCCGTTGGAACGGTTAAGACAGCCGGCTATGATGCTTCCAACCTCGATCCATTCTGCTACAGTCCAAGGCTCATTGTGCATGACAGCCTATCGACGGATTTCGGGGTTGACAGCTTCATAAAAATACTCACACTTCATGCGGTTGGGCCAGTCAGGGATTTTGCTGGCGGCGGCCCTAAATTGGTGCGCAAAATCAGCGAGAGGGCAGCCACCCTGCTTGATGGTTTTCAAAGTTCTTCGTGCCTTCTCCACCACGTCTTTATCCTTGAAACAAAGGCGAAGCCCTTGGAATAATTCAGCCACCGAGTTCAACTCATCCACTTCTAGTTCAAACAGTTCCACTAACCATTCAGTGGCCTCCCCATCTAGGACTGAGCCAATATTCCTCACCTTCTCCCGTTCTGAACGATACATATCATCATATTCTTGCATGTGGGCATCAAGTTGTAAAATGAAGTAGGGTAGCTTGGACGCTGTTCCATCAAAATGGGCAGGGATGCGGGGTCATGGGAATGCACAACCAGCAGGATCCGGAGGCGCTGGAGACAATGGTGGAGGTTGGGGTGGGCGTCTGGGTTGAATTGTTGTGTGACGTACTTCCCCGGGTGATTGAGCAGCGAGTTGCAACCTACGGCCCCACCATAGCGCTGCCTGGATGGTGAGTTCTCGTTGGAGATCTGCCGCCGCTACCCGCTCTTGTGCTTCCATGTCGACCGTTGCTCGTTCCTTATGGAGGAGGGCAGCTCGTTGTTTTTCCAAAGCATCCCATTCACATTAGAGTTGAACGCATTCAGCATTTCAGTGTGCTGTAGATGGAGAGCCCGTAATTGCTGCACTTCCCAGAGAAGTTCTTGCTTGAACTGTTCTGCTGCCTGCAACAAGTCACGTTTCTGCTGTTCACGATCCTTTTGGAGTTGGAGATAGAGGGCTTCCCTTTCTCAATCGAATAAGCTGGAGCTTAGCCTTCCTCCAACTGCAGGAGCAAGTGGAAGAAGCCCCCCGATGGCTCGGCGCACGGTTTTGGCCGGATGCCTAGAAGTGCATCAGGAATTCTATGATCCTGGTGGCGGGATGTCGATGGACCCCCCTGGAGCGGCATTTCACCACCCGTCAACATATGGATTACAAACCGGTGATGCGAAGGGTAGAGGAGGAAATCGGGGTATCAACCATCCATGGGGATACCCAGGAGTCCCTGGCAAGATTTCTGGATCAATACCACGAGGACCCTCCTCCCGAAGACCACTGGCAGAGCATCGGAGTGCGCCCAAAGGGTTTGCGTCCTCCAGCACCCCGGGACTCTGAGGAGGAGGTTTTGGAATTAGCCAAGAGTTCCAGAGTCAGGCTTGCCTTCGCGGAAGATGCCCGCGCCCGCGACCCCCCGGACTTAACAGAACTCGAGGGGGCGACTGCCATGCCTCTTGAGGGGGTTACTGCCCTGCCTGCCATGGACGTACGGCACCCCCCCATTTCGGTGCCGGATCTTTGGGAACCACTCGAAGCCCTTGAGAAGACCAAATGTGACTGGGAACAGGAACGGGAGGCCCTCGAAAGAGAGCGCGAAGCCCTTGAACTGGAGCGGGAGCAGGAACAAGAAGCCCTTGAAAGTGAGTGATTAGCTTTCGAGCAGGAACGTGAACAGCAGCGCCGAGCCGTGGAAGCGGAGTTGTCCTGAGAGAAGGGTGTTCTTCGAGACCAATTTCTCAAGGACCTCACTTCCCGTGATCATGTGCTGGAACACTCCAGACTAGAACTCCAGCGCCAACGCGAGTACCTTAAAGCACTGGAAAGTCAAGGAGAACTCGAAGCAGCAATGCAGCGCAGGGAACACGATAGGTTGCAACGCAACCGGGAAGCTCTCACGCGCCGAGAGAGAGAGTTGGCGGCAAGAGAAGCGTTGCTCCAGAGGGATCTCGGAGCACCTCAAGCGACCCTACCCAGCACCGGCGGCGCGGCTCGCCCGCCCAATGTCCCTATTCGCACCGGTCCGCGAATGGAAGCTCCCTTGCCGCAACGTAGAGTCCTACTCCCAGTGCAACCTCTGCCGCCAATCCCAGTGCAACCTCCACCGCCAATCCCAGCGGCACCACCACCGCCTGGACAGGTCCTGGCCCCGGCTCCACGAGGGGCGCCGATAGCCGGTAGGGGCTATCCTCGCCCTCACATCCCCGCGCGTTTTGATGGAACTGCTTCCAGATTGCCATACTTTATCCTACAACTGGATGCACACATGCTCGAATTTGATGATCTCTATCGATCCGAAGCTGAGAAAGTGCGAGACATCGGATCCGTGCTGGACGGGGATGCTGCAGAATGGTTCGTGGAATTACATGAGTTAGAAGGGGCCCCTGAACTTCAAACCGTAGCAGCCTTACTCCAAGGTCTGCATCTCCGCTTTCAGGATCCAGAGGAGGTGAACAAGGCCATTAGGACTATTAAAACCCTCAAGCAGGGTAATAAAACCTTCGCAGAATTTGCTCGAGAATTCAGGTTAGCCGCGAGCAAACTCCCAGATTGGCCCGAATGCATGAAGTGCGAATACTTTCACGATGCCATCAATTCGGAAATCTGCACTTGGGCAGATATGGTGCGTGAACTGCAAACCATTGCTGAATGGATTACAACTGGCAATCTTATCGCGGCCCGACTCAACCGTTCCAAGACGGGGAAAACCGCCGCCAGCAAGCCTCCTGCCAAACCTGCAGCAGCGGCCGCAGCCCCGCCAAAGAAGGCGGGTGCAGGACCTCCCGCAGCCGAGTCCACCTCTGATCGCCACCGCCGCCTTGGACTTTGTCTATATTGCGGAGGCCCAGGCCACATGGCGGCCAGCTGCCCGAAAAAACAAAAGGTGCCTGTCCCCGCTCCTCGCAAGTCGACGGCACGAACCCCACGCAAGCCAGGACCTCGGGGACCCCAAGGAGCTGCGCAAGCCACCTGTGAGGAGGAGCCCGGAGATGTCGATGATACTGAACATGAAGGGGTGAGCCTTTCATCTGGCCCCGTGGAAGAGATTCCTGGACCAGATGCGGTGAGTGAAGGGGGAGCCCCCATAACTATTATGACCACTCTGACCAATCCGTCCAAGCACACTCATATTTTAGCACTAGCACTCGTGGATTCAGGTTGCTCCCATTGCCTTATGAGGCCTCAAGTGGCAGAGCAACTAGGGCTTGAACGTATAGCATTGGCCAAACCCATTCCCTTCACTCAAATGGATGGCAGTCCATTAGGGACCGACGGCCCAGCCCGTTTCAAAACCCAACCAGTGCTCCTGCGATGCGCTGAACACTGGGAGAGACGTAGCTTCATCCTGGCTCCAGTCGCCAAACATCCCATAGTGCTAGGAATGCCCTGGCTTCTTTCCCATGAACCCACCATCTTCTGGGGCCAACGCATAGTCCGATTCACTGATCCTCCTTGTGGGGATCACATGCACAAGGGTGAGCCACCGGCGGAGTCCAAAGAAAACCCCGATGAGCTCCAGCCAATGGCCCTTGACATTGCCCCAAGCTCAGAACTGGCCAGAGTTCCCAAACAGTACTGGGATTTAGCAAAAGTCTTTGAAGAACAGGAGTGCAATCAACTCTCCGGGCTCTTCGCGGCGCTCTCCCTCTGGGAGTTATTGAGCTGGTGGCTAAGACCAGGGCTGGTGAGCAGTTTGATAACGGGGGACCGGTGGCAGAGATTCCCCTTATTCCTCCTGCATTGACTGAGCCGAGACGGAAATCCCGCGGCCAGAGAGAGCTGGGCGCGAAGCCCCACAGCCAGAGGGAACGGAGCCTAACGTACGAAGCCGGAGCCGGAGCCAGAGTGTTCTGGCGGAGCACCGGAGCGTCTTGGCGGTCGCGACGTGGGGGGCCCAGTGGCAGGGACTCCCCCTTGCGACGCCAGGGGGTTGGTGGCAGCAAACCCCCCCTCCATTTCTCCATCTTCCCCATCTTCTGGCATGGACGTTGCTGGCTGGAGACCTTCACAGCGTAGCTTTTGAAGCGAGGTGGAGCGTAGCGCCCAGAGTTGTTGCTGAAGTGCTCTGGAGGTTGCGGCATTGGGGTCCGTTAGCAGAGATCCCCTCCAGTTTCTCAGCGAGGACTCCGTCAATCAGAAACCCCCATAGTGAAGCAGCTTTGATATCACTTATAAGGAAAACAACTTCGGGCTCAACAGAGGCAGTGCCGTGTCTTGCCACAGGTGGCGGCAGAGAGCCAGGCCCTGTGGCCAATTCTGGTACTGCGGGAGCTGTGCTGCTGATGCAATCGTTCACCTTACAAAGACAGTCTCAGACAATTGATCTACTACAGCAGCCCCAGCTCAGAGCCTCTATGAGCTTGGTGAACATCAATGGGAACGATTTTTGGGAGCGATCTTTGGTGGCAAATCAGGAAACCGAGCGCCCTCAGAGAAGTGGACAGCGTAGCCACGGCTGGCTCGGGTGGTGTGAGCCCCGGTCCAGCTGCTGGTTTAGCTGCCAATATAGTAGGAATTCCATCATAGCAGAACTTTTATCATCATTCTTCACTGATATACTGGGGACTCAGGTGTTAATTATACCGTCCCAAGGGGTCGCTTCCTCCCCCCTTGTTGCAGCTTGTACCCCTTAATCCGCACTTCTCCCCTCCCCACCCCTGATGTGAGGTCTGTAATTTAGGTGCTATAATTAGAGTATATTAGATATTTAATTTGACTATTACAGGCCATACCTTGTTATGAATTGTCGATAACCCACCAGAAATTGTAATCAAATTTTAGTTAGTTTAGACTAAGGTGATAGGTTAGGACTAGATAGCTATTTGAGCTGGATTGTTTAGTGAGGATATTAGTTAGGTTTGTTAGATAAGAGAGAGGCTGGTGAAGCCATGGGGGCACCAACCCTGGGGCTAGGGATCCCTGTGCTGATGGGACGGGGTAGATATTGCGGTAGGCGGCGGCCATATGATAGAAGACGTATGAGATATAGTTATGCTCGTCCGCCTTCTGACCTCCGACCTATCCCGAGAAACGATGGTGGTTTGGATCAGGGACACTCTGCTTCGTCTTTGGTGTTAATTAATGCCAGGTCCATCAATAATAAGACCGCGATACTCCGAGATTTTCTTGGAGCTCAGCAGGTGGACCTGACAGGCATTACCGAAACCTGGGTGCGCGAAGGTGAGACCGTCGCCTTGGGCGAGGTCGCGCGGTTTCGCATGCCTCCACCGATCACGAACACAGGGCCGGGGGGGTGGGGTGGCATTGTTCATCCGTGAGTCTATTCCCTTTAGGGCAGTCCCCACCCCGGAGATCACCGGCATAGAGTGTGTCGGCCTGGAGTGGTTGGCCTTGGAGAGGTTGGCTGTTCTCCTGGTGTACCGGTCGCCTAGCGCACCGGGAGACAGGCTGCCGCGGCTGCTGGAGGTGGTGTCGGACTGGGCGTTGCGGTTCCCCAGACTTATTGTCTTGGGGGACTTCAACGTCCACGTCGACGCCGCCTCATGTGTGGTGGCCGTGGACCTAGTGTCATCCATGGCGACACTAGGACTCTCCTTAATAAACTCTGGCCCCACCCATGAGGCCGGGCACACGCTGGATTTGGTCTTCGGGTCGGGGATAAATTTAGTCGTATCCTCTACTGACAGAGTGCCATGGTCCGACCATTATGCCTTGAAGGTCCGGGTGGACTTGCCACAACACCCCCGTCTAGGCGACGGGCTGATTTATGCCTGCCCGCGGAGACTTATGGATCCACTTGGTTTCCTGAATGCTCTTCGGGACCCTGACCCTACCGGCACACTCGATGAGCAGGTGGAGGACTGGAATGCCCGGCTCTCCGATGCCATCGATGTTGTTGCCCCCCGGCGTCCTCTACGTCCCTGTTCCAGACGCGCTCCATGGTATACAGAAGAGTTGTGCCAGATGAAACGGGGACTTAGACGTCTAGAGCGAGTGTGGAGGAAATCTCGTGACGAAGCTGCGCGAACATCTTATAGGACGTTTATGAAAGCCTATGAGATGGCGACGAAGGAAGCGAAGAGGGTTTTCTTCTCCTCCTCCCTCGCTCCGCTTAGCTCTTCAGCTCAATTGTTTCGTATAGTTCGGTCATTGACCTCCCTGTCGGGGAGTTCATCAAATTCTCAATTGGATATTAGCTGTGAGGCATTCATGAGCTTCTTTGCGGATAAGGTCGCGTCGCTCCGCCACGACCTTCCACCCACGTCGGCTACAATTAGTGAACTGGAGACTCCCTTGCCGTCTTCGGGCCCTTGTTTGGCCTGGTTCTCCCTGCTCTCTGAAGCCGCTGTCGACAGTGCCTTAGCTGCTGTTAGACCTACTACCTGTCCTCTGGATCCGTGCCCGTCCTGGCTTGTTAAAGCTTGCCAGGCGGAGCTACGACCCCATCTGTTGAGTATAATCAATGGCTCCCTCGAGCAAGGAGCCTTCCCGGATGGGTTGAAGGAGGCAGTGGTCCACCCACTCTTAAAAAGACCATCATTAGATCCGAGAGATCTGGCCAATTACCGCCCCATCTCGAATCTTTCGTTTCTGGGGAAGGTAATTGAGAGAGTGGTGTTGGAGCAGCTTCAAGGTTTTCTGGATGATGCATCGGCTTTCTACCCCTTCCAGTCCGGCTTCCGTGCTGGGCATGGGACGGAGACTGTTCTCGTTGCCGTCACAGATACGCTCCGCATCCAGCTTGACCGAGGTGGATCGGCGCTGCTGGTGTTGTTAGATCTTACAGCAGCGTTTGATATGGTCGACCATGACCTTTTGACCCACCACCTGGCTGTCTCCGGAGTACGGGGCACTGTCCTTCAGTGGATAGTCTCGTTTCTCCGGGGCCGGAATCAGCAAGTGAGGTGCGGGGATCAGGCCTCCCAGAAGTGCCCACTTCAATGCGGTGTACCCCAGGGGGCGCTACTATCCCCGCTGTTGTTTAACATCTATATGCGACCCCTTGCTCAGCTGGTGCGGAGTTTTGGGCTGATTTGTCATCAGTATGCAGATGACACTCAGCTCATTCTGTTGATGGAGGGGGGAGCAGCCGCCGCCCCTGCGGCTCTACAGCACTGTTTGGAGGCGGTAGCTGGTTGGTTGCGACAGAGCAGGTTACAACTGAACCCATTGAAGACGGAGATCCTCTGGCTTGGCCATGAGGGAGAGGGGGGACTTTCCAGCCGCCGGTGTGGGAGGGGGCCACATTGGCGCCGACCCCCTCCGTCCGCAGCCTGGGGGTCCACCTGGATTTGTCTCTCTCAATGGAGACCCAGGTAGCCCATACAACCCGGGCTGCTTTTTTCCACCTTCGCCAAGCCCAGCGGCTGGCTCCTTTCCTCTCCCAAGCAGACCTAGCCACTGTGATCCACGCAACGGTCACCTCCAGATTGGACTATTGTAACTCGCTCTACGCGGGCCTTCCCTTGCGCCTGATCCGGAGATTAAAACTGGTCCAGCATGCGGCGGCGCGCCTGCTGACGGGTAGCGCCACATGGGAACACATCCAGCCAGTGTTGCGCCAGCTGCACTGGCTCCCAGTAGAGTTTCGGATCATTTTCAAGGTGTTGGTGTTGACCTTTAAGGCCTTACGCGGCCTGGGACCATTGTATCTTCGAGACCGCATCACCCCATACGTCCCTGCACGGCCTCTCCGGTCAGCTGAGGCCAATTTATTGGTGGTCCCTGGCCCCTCAATGATGCGGCTGGCCTCCACACGGGCCAGGGCCTTTACGGCTCTGGCCCCGGCCTGGTGGAACGCTCTCCCTCCAGCTGTCCGGGCCCTGCGGGACCTTGGCGAGTTCCACAGGGCCTGCAAGACGGAGCTGTTCCGCCGGGCCTTTGGAGGAACTGGCCACTGATGTGGTGCCCCCTTCCCTGTTTGGCCCTCGCCCGACCCGGACAATTGGGTCATTGTCATCTAGCGAGACCACCATGCCTCCCCTGGAGTGGGGGGTGGGGAGGGAATCTTAAAATTAAGATGTTGGGCCCATTTATATTTTTACTCTTCTGATAATTGTGGTTAACTGTTGCTGCTTTTAATGTTTTATTTACTTATACTATTGTTTTTACCTGTTGTACACCACCCAGAGCCCTTCGGGGATGGGGCCGTATAAAAGTTCCAAAAATAAATAAAATAAATAAATAAAACTCCCCCCCATAGGGACACAGACTGTAAAATTCTCTTGGTTCCAGGGGCGCAACTTCCTAAAGGTAGAATATACCGGATGAGCCCAACCGAAGAGAAGGAGCTTCGTGCCTTTCTCGATAAGAATCTGGCTCGCGGTTTTATTCGCCGTGCCACCAAGAGCACCCACACAGCCCCCGTTTTGTTTGTGAAAAAGAAGGATGGGACCCTACATCTTTGCACTGATTATCGTGGTCTAAACGCTGTCTCTCTTTCGAATAAATACCCCTTGCCCCTAATCAAGGATCTTCTCGATGCATTGGGGAAGGGGCGGATCTTCACCAAGCTGGATTTGAGGGAAGCTTATTACCGAGTACGAATCGCTGAAGGATTTGAACATTTAACAGCGTTCAATACTAAATTTGGTCAGTATGAATACTGTGTAATGCCCTTCGGGTTATCCGGAGCCCCAGGGGCTCATTAATGACGTTCTACAAGATTTTCTGTTCAAAGGGGTGGTGGTATATTTGGACGATGTCCTTATCTATTCCCAAACGGTGGAAGAACATGAGCGACTGGTCAGGGCAGTGTTGCAACGTCTGCTCGACAATTCCCTGTTTGTCGAAGGCTTTCACGGCCGGAATCACTTGGGTGCTGTGTGGTTTCCGGGCTGTATGGCCGTGTTCTAGCAGCATTCTCTCCTGACGTTTCGCCTGCATCTGTGGCTGGCATCTTCAGAGGATCTGATGTTGGAAAAGCAAGTGGAGTATATATCTGTCCAGGGTGTGTGGGGAGTGTCCAGGGTGGGTGGGGAAACCTTGTCTGTGAGTAACAAAGGCGGCAACCAGGTCAATAGTTGAGGGCATCTGAATAGAAGTATGAGTAACAATGAAGACTATAGCCTGGGAGTAACCCTGTAGATAGCAAGGTCACTGGTGGGAGCATCTGAAAAGAAGTATCCTGGCCTTTGTTTCTTTTGTCTATGGTCATCCTGTGTTTGTGTGGAGCTGGTTTGACACAGTCTTGACCCTAGTATTTTTCAACACTGGCAGCCAAGTTCTGTTCATTTTCAGAGTTTCTTCCTTCCTGTTAAAATTGTCCATGTGCTTATGGATTTCAATTGCTTCTCTGTTTAGTCTGACGTAGTGGCTTTCAGAGTGGTCCAGAATTTCTGTTTTTTCAAATAATATTCTATGTCCAGGTTGGTTTATCAATAGCAGAACACATGATTTAGCAATAGCAGAACACATGATAAACCAACCTGGACATAGAATATTATTTGAAAAAACAGAAATTCTGGACCACTCTGAAAGCCACTACGTCAGACTACACAGAGAAGCAATTGAAATCCATAAGCACATGGACAATTTTAACAGGAAGGAAGAAACTCTGAAAATGAACAGAACTTGGCTGCCAGTGTTGAAAAATACTAGGGTCAAGACTGTGTCAAACCAGCTCCACACAAACACAGGATGACCATAGACAAAAGAAACAAAGGCCAGGATACTTCTTTTCAGATGCTCCCACCAGTGACCTTGCTATCTACAGGGTTACTCCCAGGCTATAGTCTTCATTGTTACTCATACTTCTATTCAGATGCCCTCAACTATTGACCTGGTTGCCGCCTTTGTTACTCACAGACAAGGTTTCCCCACCCACCCTGGACACTCCCCACACACCCTGGACAGATATATACTCCACTTGCTTTTCCAACATCAGATCCTCTGAAGATGCCAGCCACAGATGCAGGCGAAACGTCAGGAGAGAATGCTGCTAGAACACAGCCATACAGCCCGGAAACCACACAGCACCCAAATTCCCTGTTTGCAAAACTGTCCAAATGTGCCTTCCATCAGACTTCCTTGGATTATCTTGGCTATCGGATCTCTCCAGAGGGCCTGGAAATTGATCCGGCAAAAGTGGCTGCAGTGGTAAACTGGCCTGTTCCCACCACCCGCAAGGAACTTCAATCTTTTCTGGGGTTTGCTAATTTCTATCGAGATTTCATTCCCCATTTTGCCAAACTTGCCCTACCACTCAGACTTACTGCGCACCAAGGGGAAGGGACCCCAGGCATCCAAACCCGGGGCTGCCCTCTCCTGGTCCCCAGATTGTCAACATTCGTTTCAAGCTCTTAAAACTGCCTTCACTACAGAGCCCATTTTGAAACACCCAGACCCCACTTTGCCTTTCATCGTTCATGTCGACGCTTCGGATAAAGCCTTGGGAGCAGCTCTCTTGTAGAAAAATAAAAATAATAAACTTGTGCCGTGTGCTTATTTATCGAAAAAACTATCGGGTCCTGAACTCAACTGGACGGTTGGGGATAAAGAAACGGCAGCCATCAAGGAGGCCCTTAGTACGTGGCGACATTGGCTGGAGGGTGCCAATCGCCCCTTCCAAGTTTGGTCGGATCATAAAAACCTGGCGGCTTTGTCTACTCCGCTCAAAATGTCGGCCAAGCAATTAAGGTGGGCTGATCTCTTCTCCAGATTCAACTTTACGGTCCATTTTTTCCCTGGTAATAGTAACAAGCTGGCTGACGCCTTGTCCCGCCTGCCTAAGGGGGTGGACACCTCCTTACGCGCCATGCCTTGCACCATTCTAACCCCCTCTCAATTGGGCTTGGCGGTAACCCAATCCCAGACAGCTGCGTCCCCGACACCCCCCCTAATGAATGTGCCGGACGTTGTGTCTCCGTTTCTACGCCACTTGGAGGAGGCGGGATGACAGGAGGTTCCGAAGGAGGAATCCGACCCCCTCCTACAGTTGCAAGGGGGAGTCTGGAGACGGGGTGACTGCTGGTACGTCCCACCGGCCCTACATAAGCAGGTTCTTCTGGCCGGCCATGATGCTCGACAAGCGGGACATTTCGGATTTTTAAAAACACTCCACTTGCTCAGGCGGCAATTTTGGTGGCGCACCATGCGCAAAGACATTGAAGCGTACATAAAAGGGTGCCCGACGTGTGCAGAGGCTAAGGCCATCCCTGGTAAGCCCCACGGACTGCTACACCCCATCCCCCCGGCAGCCAAACCTTGGCAAGTGATTTCCATGGATTTCATCACCAATCTCCCCGAGAGCCGCGGGAATACAGTTTTATGGATGGTGGTAGACCTTTTTTCCAAGCAGGCACACTTTGTCCCGTGTCCCACCATCCCCTCGACGCCTAAGTTAGCCAAATTGTTTATCCAACATGTCTACTGTTTGCACTCGGCACCGGAAAGAGTGATCTCCGACCGGGGGCCGCAGTTCATATCTAAGTTTTGAAAAGCTTTCCTGGAGATGTTGGGAACCGCCTTGGCTGTCGCTGCTCTGTACCACGTGCAAAGTGACGGCCAGACCGTACGGACCAACAGAACGCTAGAACAGTACCTACGTTGTTACACCAACTATCATCAAGATAACTGGGTTGAACTTCTTCCCTTCGCTGAGTACGCCTATAACAATGCGGTTCATAGTAGCACCAACAAAACTCCGTTCGAGGTGGTGTCGGGTCGTTCGTTTCCCCCATTACCTCAACTCCCCGATCATGCGCTTCAACCCCCTGACTTTGGTGACTGGATCCAGTCTCTGGCTGAAGGCTGGAAAACCGTCTCTTCCTCGCTTTCACAAGCGCAGGAAGCTCAGAAAACCCAAGCGGACAAACGTAGAATGGATTTTCCCATGCAAGTGGGGACATGGGTTTATTTGTCCACCAGAAACCTTAGAGATGTGCACAAATATTCCAAGCTAGGCAAGAAATTCATGGGGCCATTTCGGATCACTCAGGTGATCAATGGTGTGACTGCTCGTTTAGAATTGCCCAATTCGCTCAGTAACATTCACCCTGTATTTCATTCTAGCTTACTCAAGCGGGCTCCAGATTCAGATGCCTGGCACGACCCAACGGAGGTTCCCCCGCCGGTGATCATTGATGGCCACAAACATTACGAAATCGATGCTGTTCTGGACTCTCGTTACGTTTGCAAACGTTTGCAATATTTGGTTTCCTGGGCGGGATATCCCTCGGGCCATAATCAATGGGTCTATGTAGAAAACATTGATGCCCCCCTTTGATTTCTGCTTTTCATAAGGCTTTCCCACATAAGCCGGGGGGAGAGGGGGCTTTCGTGGAGGAGGCGGAGTGTAAGGCTGGGGGTTAGTTTCTGCTCCTTCGTCCTGTCCTTGGCACATTCCATGTTCTGGGCTTCGTGCCCAGGATAGTTACTGCCTTAACCTTGCTGCGCTTATTGTAAGGAATTCCATAGACGCCGTGCCAACTTAGGAGCGGAGGGGATGGAAGCACATGGAATAAAATGGGCTTGCTTAGAGAATAAGTCTACCACCACCCATAAAACTGTGTTGCCATGACTTTCGGGCAAGTCTGTAATAAAGTCCATAGAGATGACCTCCCAAGGGCGGGAGGCTACCGGGAGAGGTTTCAACAGTCCATGGGGCTTTCCCGGAATGGTCTTGGCTTCTGCACAAACCGAGCAGCCTTTAATGTATGCCTCAATGTCTTTGCGCATTGCGCGCCACCAGAACTGCCGGCGGGCTAAATGCAGAGTTTTCAAAAGCCAAAATGTCCAGCTGAACGGGCATCGTGGCAAGCCTCAAGATTGCTTGAGGAGGCTGCGTACCAACATTCCCCCCTCCAGCCAAACTCCATTCTCCAAACGCATAATTGGGAGTCTCCCTTCCGGCTGCTGGAGGCTCGTGCAGCCCGCCTCCTCCAGTTCCACAGGAAAGGAGAGACGAGACTGGGAATGGGGGGTGGAGGAGAAGTGGACGTTTGAGATCGGGTGACAGCCAACTAACCAGGAGGGAAGAAAGAACAGTCGCGTGGAATGTCACCGTGGGCAGCTCCACCCTCCCTCCCGGGTAGGCGGCAGCGTCCAGCCAGTTTGTTGGTTTCCTGGGAAAAATGGACTGTAAAGAAAGCGAGAAAAGAAATCGGCCCAACGTGGTTGTTTAGCCCGGACATCTTGAGGGGGTGGAAATAGCTGCCAGGGTTTTATGATCCGACCAAACTTGAGAAGGGTGCTTAGCCCGCTCCAGCGGGTGGCGCCAAGTGGAGAGTGCTAGCACGATGGCGCAGTCTCTTTGTCTCCCACAGTCCAGTTGAGTTAGGCGCAGAGAACTTTTTAGACAAATATATGGCACATGGAACCAGCCTACCATCTTTATTTTTTTCTGCAACAGGGCTGCCCCAAGTGCTTTGTCCGGAGACATCCATTTGAACCACAAACGGGAGATCTGGGTCAGGGTGCTTTAGGATAGGTTCAGTGGTAAAAGCAGATTTTAACAGTTGAAAGGCTGTTTGACATTCCTCAGACCAGGAAGGGGCGGGCTTGGCGGACAGTGGATCCTTACCCTTAGTGCATAAAGAGGTCTGTGAGAGGGAGAGTTAGTTCAGCTTAATTGGAATTTATAAAGTCGATGAGAAATTAGCAAAACCAAGAAATGACTGGAGTTGCTTTGCGTTGGTGGGGGCAGGCCATTGGAGGACTGCGTCAATTTTAGCAGGATCCATTTTAAGCCCTCAGAAGCGAATCCGGTAACCCAAATAGTCAATGGAGGTCTGATGGAAGCAGCATTTGGAGAGTTTAGCAAAGAGAGAGAGTTATCAAGCAGCGTTTCAATACCTCTCGAACTTCAACATTTCATGCTCTTCTATGGTTTGTGAGTAACGTCATCTAAGTATACAACAACTCCTTTGTACAGTAAATCGCAGAGAACTTCTGCTGATAAGGGCCATAAAAAGCTCCGGGGCCCACTTAACCGAATGGCATTATTAAATATTCAAACTGTCCAAACTTTGTGATTGCTTGCCCAGTCAGGTGTTCATAGCCTTCAGCAATTCTGACTGACTCTGTAGTAAGCTTCTCTCAAGTCCAATTTAGTAAAAAAATCGTCCTTTTGCCGAAAGTGCATCTAAAAGGTCCTTGATCAAAGGCAAAAGGATATTTATTGGACAGGGAGCAGCATTGAGACCTCGATAATCTGTGTGCAAAGTCAGAAGACCATCTTTCTTTTTTGACAAACAAAAGCGGGAGCAGCGTGGAGTGTGTTTGGTAGCCCGCCGTATGAACAGCGAGCAAGGTTCTTGTCTAAGAAGGCACGGTTCCCTTCTCCTCATTGGGACTCATCGCGGTAGATTCTACCCTTGGGTAGTTGTGCCCCTGGTTGTATGACAATTTTACAGTCAGTGGCTCTGTGGGGTGGCAACTGATCGCATTCCTGCTCCTGAAAAACTCTGGCTAGATCATGATATGCAGGTGGGATGCCAATAGAATCGGGAGCAATCACTGAGGAAGCCAGGGAGGGATGTGTCAGGAGACGCTGGGTTTTCTTCCCAATTCATGTGTAATGTTCACCGCAGAGGGTCAGTGAATTCTAGGTTCTTTCTTTCCAAATGAATTGCGGTTCATGTAACAATAACCAAGGCATGCCCAAAATCTATGGAGTGTTTGGCCACTGGCCAAAATAAAACTAATCTTTACTCCCAGTGAATTGGTAGCGAGGAGAACCGGCTGTGTTTTGTACTGGGCGGTCGCCGTTCCCGAGGGGCTACCGTCCATTTGGGTGAATAGTATGGGCTTAGCCAGGGAATCTGATCGAGACTCTAGCTCCTCCGCCACCTGGGGCGCATTAAGCAATAGGGAGCAGCCGGAATCCACAAGGGCTGCGAGGCTATAATGCGAGTGTGTTTAGCGGGGTTGGCCAGAAATGCTTGAACAGTAATGGGGCTTGCCTTCACTCTCACGGCGTCAGAGTCGGAGCCCATGTCCATCAGGGGGCTGAAAGGCAACAGCTGCTTCCCCTCCTCTGGGTCGCCAACCGGTAACTGCTTTAAGAGCGAGCCAGTGGAGGCGCCCTGACCTGCGTGGTGGTTTGGCAGGCCAGTGTTTGGTTGAGCTGGAAGCGGTTGGTTTTGTTTCTTGGGACAGTTGGCGCTAGATGACCTGGCCCTCCGCAGTAAAGACACAATCCCAGTCGAAGCACGGCGCTCAGAGAATTATTTGTTGAAGGCGGCTGGGCTTGACTTGCGTGGACACAGTAGTGGTTTTGGTGACCTCCTTGGCATGAGCATATATTCAAACGAGACGCTACTTGGGACCCCTAACTGGATCCAATCTGCACAATGGTACGAGGGAACCGAATTAAAAACACCGCTTTCAAGTAGCTTGCCGCCCATTGCATCTGAGAAGTATTCGTGATTTCATCGCTCAGGCCACCTCAGGAGAATTGAGCAGCCGCGCGAAATTCACGGGCAAAATCTGCAAACGAGTTTGCCTTGTTGGATGGTTTTGATGGTGCGGATAGCTTCATTCTCGGCCTGGATGTAGCAGCGCTCTGGAAGCGGAGGAATCGCGAGGGCGCAATGCGAGTCCTCATCCTGCAAATCCAAAATAGTCACGTAACCAGTCGGCTGCTGCCCCATCCAGGACTGAGCCGATGTCCCGTATTTTCCAGCTCAGGACCGGGTATAAATCATCATAGTCTTCCAAGTGGGCATTGAGTTGCAAGATAAAGTAGGGAAGTTTGGAAGCAGTCCCATCAAAAGCGGGCTGGTATCGGGCGATAGTAGCAGCCTGCGTTCGACGCTCTTGGCTTGCTGGGAAGTGGCTGCGCGGGTTGGAGCAGGTTGGGCAGGCAGCTGTTGTGCGGGGGAGCCGGAATCGGGCGCTGGCCGATTCGCTGGCGCTTGGGTGGCAGGACCCAGATCACGCGGCCCCAGCACGGCATGATCAGTAACAGCATAAACTCCAACTTGCAGGGCTTCCTGGTCTGCTGCCTCTTTAGTTCCCTCTCCAACGCAGCCAGCTCCCTCTCCTTGCGAGTAGTAATGCATCCTGGTGCGCATGCAAAGCAGCTTTCTGCGCTCAATTTAGCCAGTTAAGTCCGTTTAAAATTCCAGTGAGCTCACTTTGGCGATGCGCAGAGCCTGAACGCTGCGTTACCCGCTGTAAATCCAGTCTGGAGCGCTCCAGGACTTTGTCATGGACTGACCGATTCTGGGCATATTGTAGTTGGAGTCGCCCTTGGCCGGTCCAACTCAGGCTGGACTTCTTTGCGTTGCTGTTCCCGGGTCCCTCTGTGGTTTTCGCTCTTGCTGCAACTGTGCCCGCCTCCCATAGCTGGCGCTCCGCGGTTCCATGCCGCAGGGCGCCTCGCCCAGTCGTCCCACTTCCTCATCCCAGTCCTCTCGATGGGAGAGAAACCCGGTCGGCTGGGAAGGCAGGCTTTCTTAGGACTCTTAAAGTGCGTCTGGAAGCGAATTATCCCGGAGGCACCGTAGCGCCCGTGATACACCGGTGGCTCCCGAGGCACCTCAGAGTGCGGTTGCTGGCCCGGGATTAGGGGTCCGATTGGGAAGCGATGCGGATACCCGCAATTCCAGGTTTAGATCCGGTGTCCTTTGGACCGGGCCCCAGTGCTGTGCCACGGTGGTTCTTGGGAGCATCACCAGAAATCACGAGTCCAGGAATCGCTCAATGGATTCCTGGGTTGCATAGAAAGGTGGTCCAAGCCGATCTCCTCCATGACAGGTTGCATCTGAGGTTTGTAATCCACACGAAGCGGGTAGAGATCCGATCCACAGGCCTTCGATCCATAGACCAAGCGCCCCAAACGACTCATGGAAGTCCCCATGGTGTCGCCACGCCCCTCGTTCCAACGGAGTAAAGAAGACTTCGTGCATGATACGAGGGGCGGAAAGAGCCACCAGCGAGGCCGTTCTCCTGCTGGTTCCTCCAGATCAAGAAGGGAAAGGTCGGAGCCCTCTTTGGGGCTACCGTACCTTCGCAGTAACATTCAACCTCTCCATAAAAGAAGACAAGAGGTCCACTACACAGGAGTATAGATGAATTAGGATTCCTGCCACAATGTAAGGAATTACCATAGAAGCAGAAATAAAAGGCTTTTGGGTAAAAGTCCATTTATTAAGACATCTTAAGAAGCTCAAATACACGCGAGTGGCAGGAATGACACTTCCGCCAGAAGCACAGGTTATAATACCAGTCACCCCATCCCCCTTCCTGCTTCCCATGGGAACAGAGGCTTCATCTCAGCGCCAAGATAAAGTCTCCATACGATGCATCTGGCCATCGCCGGGCTGTGGAATGCACTCAAGGTTACCTCACCATCAACACTCATTGAATCCTTTACACTCTGCCTCCCTAAAGACCCTTCCCCAGGTTTTGTCGCGGAAAGCGGTGGGAAAGCAGCAATAAGGGTGGGGGCTTCAATGTTTTTTCGGAATAAACCCATTGATTATGCAGAGGAATATCCCACCCAAGAAACTAAACATTGCCAAAGCGCTTCACGGTCGCGAGTCCAGGATAAGCCAATTTAAAGTAGTGTTTGTATTACCATCAATAATAGTCGGTGGGGCCTCTCCTTACGGTGACCAGCCAACCCCAACTGGGAGGAAAAGAACAGTGCGTGGAATGTCACCATGAGAGCTCCACCCCCCCTCGGGTAGAAGCGGTATGCGTCAATGATTTGTTGGTTTTCCCAGGGAAAAATGGACTGTAAAAGAAAACGAAAAGAAATGCGGTAACGGGTTGTTTTATGGACATCTTGAGGGGTGGAAAGAGCTGCCAGGTTTTATGATCCGACCAAACTTGAAAGGGTGCTTAGCCCCTCAGCCAGTGGTAAGTGGAGAGTGCTGCTTTGATGGCGTTGCCTTGTCCTCCTACAGTCCAGTTGGAGTTACGGCACCAAGAGAATTTTTTAGACAAATAAGCACGGAACCAGTCTACCACCATCTTTATTTTTTTCTGCAACAGGGCTGCCCCCGAGTGCTTTGTCGAGGGCATCCGTGAACCACAAACGGGAGAAGTCTGGGTGGGAATTGCTTTAGGATAGGTTCGGTGGTAGCATGAATTTTTAATAGTTGAAAGGCTGTTTGACATTCCTCAGACCAGAGAAGGGGGGGCCCGGGCCTGGCGGACAGTGAATCTTACCTACTTATAGTCGTAAGAAGGTCTGTGCGAAGGGAGAGTCAGTTCAGCAAATTGGAATTATAAAATCACGATAGAAATTAGCAAAACCAAGAAACTTGACTGGAGTTCTTTGCGGTTGGTGGGGCAGGCCATTGGAGGACTGCATCAATTTTAGCAGGATCCATTTTAAGCCCTACCGGTGAGATCCGGTAACCCAAATGATCAATGGAGGTCTGATGAAAACAGCATTTGGAGAGTTTGGCAAAGAGAGTTTGCATCAAGCAAGCGCTTCAATACCTCTCGGACCAACATTCATGTTCTTCTATAGTTTCTTGCAGTAAATTAAAAACGCCATCTAAATATACAACAACTCCCTTGTACAGTAAATCATGGAGAACTTCTGCTGATAAGGGCCATGAAAGTCTGGGGTTACTTAACACGAATGGCATTATTAAATATTCAAAGCGTCCATCCTGTGTATTAAAAGGAGTCAGGTGTTCATATCCTTCAGCAGATTACTACGACTCTGTAGTAGCTTCTCTCAAGTCTAATTTAGTAAAATGCGTCCCTTTGCGAGGAGTGCATCTAAAAGGTCCTTGATCAAAGGCAAAGGATATTTGTGGACAGGAGACCGCATTGAGACCTCGATAATCTGTGCAAAGCAGTAGATATCTTTCTTTTTGACAAACAAACGGGAGCAGCGTGTGTGTGTTTGGTAGCCCGCATGAAACCCTTGACAAGGTTCTTGTCTAAGAAAGCACGAAGTTCCTTCTCCCCATTGGGACTCATCGCAGTAGATTCTACCCTTAGGGCAGTTAGCCCCTGGTTGTATGACAATTTTACAGTCAGTGTCTCTGTGGGTGGCAATTGATCGCATTCCTGCTCCTGAAAACTCTGGCTAGATCCTGATATGCAGGTGGGATGTCCAATAGAATGCAGAGCAATCACTGAGGAAGCCAGAGGGGGAGTGTCAGGAAGCGTTGGATTTTCTTCCCAATTCATGTTCACTTAGGGAGGGTCAGTGAATTCTAGGATCCTTTCTTTCCAAATGAATTTTGGTTCATGTAACAACAAGCAAGGCATGCCCAAAACTATGGAGTGTTTGGCCACTGGCGCTAAAATGAAACTAATTTTCTCCCAATGGAGTGCGGAACGGAGGAGAACCGGCTGTGTTTTGAATTGGGCGGTCCTTCGCTTCCGAGGGCTGCCATCCCATTTGGTGAATGGTATGGGCTTAGCCAGGGGAATTCGGTCCAGACCCTGGCTCCTCTCCACCACCTGGGGCCGCATTAAGCAGTGGGAGCAGCCGGAATCCACAAGGGCCGAGGCTATAATGCGAAAGTGTGTTTAAGCGGGGGTTGGCCAGAAATGCTTGAACAATGTGGGCTGCCTTCACCTCACCGCTGGTCAGGAGTCGGACCCATGTCCATGGGGGCTGAAGAAAGACAGACAGCTGCTTCCCCTCCTCGGGTCGCCGGTCACCGCTTTGACGAGCCAGTGGGAGGCCCTGACTCCTGCGTGGTGGTTTGGCAGGCCGGAGTCTTGGAGCTGGAGCGGGTTGGTTTTGCTTCTTGGGACAGTTAGGCTAGATGACCTGGCCCTCCGCGAGTAAAGACACAACCCAAGTCGGCCCGGCGCTCAGAGGTGGTTTCCGTAGGGGCTGACTGGAAAGCGACTTGGTAAGGCACAGTAGTGGTTTTGGTGCGTGACTCCCTTGACGGCGTATTCTAAACGAGACGCCACTTGAGACCCCAACTGGATCCAATCTGCAATGAGATGCAGGAACCCGATTAAAACACAGTTTCCGTAGTTTGCTATCCACAGCATCCGAAGTATGCATCTCATGCGTTCAGGCCACCACTCAGGAGAGTTTGTCGAGGCAGCCGCCTCGTAGACGCAAATCTCACGGACAAATTCCTGCAAAGCGGGCGTTGCGGTTACTTGTTGGATGGTTTTGATGAAGATGCCGGATAGCTTCCATTCTGCGGCGCTCTGGATCTTGAAAGCGGCAGCTCTCAAAGCTTGGAGGAATCGGGCACTGTCAAAAGCGCAGGAGTCCTCATCCTGCAGTAAATCCAAAACAGTCACGAATCCAGTCGGCTGCCGCCCCATCTAGGACTGGAGCCGATGTCCCAGTATTTACAAGCGCTCAGACCGGGTAGAGGATCTACTCATAGTCTTCCAAGTGGAAACGTTGAGCTGCAAGATGGAAAGTAGGGAAGTTTGGAAGGCGGTCCCATCAAAACGGGTATTGGTATCCGGGGCCGAAGTGCCGCCCCGTTCGGCGGCGGCTCCTTGGCGCCTGCTGGGAAGGTAAGGATTTAGCGCTTGGCTGGAGCAGGTTGGAGCAGGAAGCTGCTGTACAGAGGCTGGGAGTCGGGGAAGCTGGCCATGGTGCCGGGCTGGCATGTGGGTAAGCAGGACTCCAGGTAATGCGTGGCCCCCCTGGCACCGGCATGATCAGTAACAACATAGGTTTCAACCTGGCGGCCCCCCTGGTCAGTGGTCTGCCTCCTTAGTTCCCTCTCCAAAGCAGCCAGCTCCCTCTCGCTTATGCAGCCAATGCATCTTAGGAGTGCGCATGCAAAGCAGCTTTTTTTCTAAGCCTAATTTCTAAGCGCAGTTAAGGTCTCCATTTAAAGGGCTTCCAGTGAGTTCACTGAAGAGGAAATAAGGCGCGGTGGGAGCTTCAATGTTTTCGGAATAAACCCATTGATTATAACAAATTTCCAGAGGAATATCCCACCCAAGAAACTAAATATTACCAGCCGGTTGCGATTAGCGCGAGAGTCCAGGATAGCGTCAATTTACCGTGAAGTGCTTCTGTGGGCCATCAATAATGATCGGAGGAGGCCTCTCCGCTGGTCATTACCAGGCATCGGAAGGGAGCCTCCTTTGAGCAAGCTTGGAAATGGGAAGATACAGGATGGATGTTTACTAAAAGAGGAGTTAGGCAAATCTAAAGCCGGGCGAGTGACATCGGTAATCACTTTAGTAAATCTGAAAAGGTCCCACAAATCTCTTGCCAAGTTTGGAAAATTTATTACGCACGTCTCACTGAGATTTTTTTGTAGATAAATACACCCAGGAGCCCACACGCAGAGGGGAAGTCTGAAGCGGTGTTTATCCGCTTGCCAGTTTTGGAGTCAGCACTTTTGCTCTGCTGTAAGCAGTGGTCAGGCCCTGTCTCCTCCATGACAGGGTTGCATCTGAGGTTTGTAATCCAGCACGAACGGGGTGCAGAAATCCGAATCCATAGGGCGTACTCGATCCATAGACAGGCCGCCCCAAAGCGACATCAACAATGAAGTCCCCATGAGTCGCCGTCACGTCCCTCGTTCCAACGGAGGAAAGGAAGACTCGTGCGCTGGATACGAGGATCGGAAAAGAGCCACCAGCGGCGGGGCCCGCTAGTCTCCTGCTGGTTCCTCCAGATCCAAAGAAGGGAAGGTCGGAGACCCTCTTTGGGGGCTACCGCGACCTTCCGCAGTAAGATTCAACCTCTCCATCGCAAGACAAGAGGTCCACTGCACAGGAATATAGATGAATTCAAGATTCCTGCCACAATGTAAAGAATTTCATAGACGAGGAAATAAAAGGCTTTTGGTAGTAAAGTCCATTTATTAAGACATCTTAGAAAGCTCAAGTACACGCGAAAGTGGCAGGAATGACACTTCCCGCCAGAAGCACAGGTTGGTGGCTATAACTACCATTCACCCTCTATCCCCCCCTTCCTGATTCCTACGTAGGAACGGGAGGACTTCATCTCCGGCGCCAAGAAAGATAAAGTCTCCGCCTCGGATGCATCTGGCTCCATCAGCCTTCGGGCTGTGGAATGCACTCAAGGTTACTTCACCATCAACACCATTGAATCCTTTACACTTATCTTATGTGTTTGAAGCTTGTTTTCGCTCTGTCGTGGAAATTGTGTTTGAGAGTTCGGGGAGGGGCTGGATTGTCCGTAAAAGCAACACCTTGAGCCCGGGAAAGTCAGAATCCACATTGCGTGTAGTGTGATCGTTGAAGTTTATGAAATAAAAGAACTGAACTCAGTTGCTATATTTCGAGTCCTTTGAGGTTCCTTACAAAGTAGCCGCTTATACAGGGCATCAGACAGGCTCCCGCCCAAAGAATATAAACAAGGAAAGTTTCACACAGTATTTCACACAGGCAAAGAAGTGAGTAGCAAGATAACCAAAACTGCAAATTCCCCTTTTCCGGGCATTCAGCCAAAACCTCCAGCGAGAACCTCTCCAAGGTTGAACTGCAACTTTACACTCTACTGGTGAAAATAAAAATAAATAAAGAGATAGAAGGGATAAAAGAAAAAATATGAGTACAAAACTAGAGCCTTTGCAGATGATCTAATTATCTATTTAAATCCCACAAAAAATCGATTATAACATTAAAAGAGGAGTTGAAAGAATTTGGTGTAAGATCTGGTTTACGAGTCAAACAAAGGTGAAAGAAATAGAAACAGAATTAAACTATTTAGCAGTAAACAAAGTAAAATATTTAGGAATAAATTTAACCAAATATAATATTCAACTATTAGAAAATAACTATATAATGGCATGGAAAAACTTAAAAATAAAAATGGAAAAATGGACCAATTTAAATTTATCATTAATGGGGAAAATAGCATTAATCAAAATGATAATATTAGCTAAAAGGAACTTTTTGTTTCAAGTGATGCCAATAGAAGTCCCAAAAAACATATTTAACAATTGTAAGAAAGATCTATTAAAATTTATTTGGGGGAAAGGAAAGCCAAGAATAAGTTATAAAATTCTATGTGATGATATAAAAAGAGGTGGTCTTGGTATTCCAAATTTAGAATTATATTATAAGGCCGCTGAATTAATATGGTTTAAGGAACGGATGCTCCTGGAAGATAAGGAACTACTTAGCCTAGAAGGTTCGGAATTATTTTATGGTTGGCATCATTATATATGGTATGCTCAAGGGAAAGAATACAAGACATTTATGGAGCATCAGATAAGAATATCAATACAAAAAATTCAGGAAAAAAATATTCATTCAACTCCAGATTGGTTAGCCCCATTAGAAGATGTTAGGATGAGTTCAGAAGAAATGTATAATTCGTTGAAATACAATTACATAGTTAAAGCTGTAGGAGGAAATACTTCCTAAAAATAGACAAGAGATTAAAATAAATGGACAAGAATGTCACTGGTTTCAATACCAGCAATTGAAAGAAAAATATGAATCAGATAAAAAAATACGGTTTGATTTAAGCCAGTCGATATTATCAAAGATACTAAAAGAAACATTGAAAGGCGCAATTAAAAAATTATACAAAGTGATACTCCAAGCAGAGATGATTGATGAACAGGTGAAACATGTTATGATAAAATGGGCAAATTACGTGGGAAGAGTAATAGATCTGGAGACCTGGGAAAAAACATGGGAAAACAGAATTGAATTCTCAAAAGCGGTTAGAATACAAGAGAACTGCCATAAGATGTTTCACCGTTGGTACTTGTATCCCAGTAAATATCAAAAATTTACAAAAACTTCTTGGATAAATGTTGGAAGTGTCAAAAACAAAAAGGAACATTTATTCATCTTTGGTGGTCATGTACAATATCTCAGAAATACTGGAAGGATATTTATAAAATTTATAAAAGGATATTTATAAAATATTTATAAAAATCATAACTGTAATAGATTTGGAATTTAAGCCGGAAATGTTTCTTCTTAATATATTTAATTTGAAAATAGAAAAGAAGACCGAAGTGTTAATATAATATATGATAGTGGCAGCAAGGATCCAGTTTGCCAAGAAATGGAAGAAGATGGAGATACCTACAATAGACGATTGGTCATCACAACTCATCGAGTATGCAGTATATGACAAGATTTCAAATATACTTAAAAATAAGACAATAGAAAAATTTGTGGAAGTATGGCAACCTTTAATTAATTTCTTCCAAGCTAAAGAAAAATATAAGGATGTATATGTTTATTTGCAGTGTTAAGATAAAAGAAATAAGTATATATGACAATATAAAGAATTATTATTTATTGGTATAGAATTAGAATATGAAGAAAGAATGTCAAATTATTTATATAATCAATGTAAAATTTAAGTTCAGGTGAATGAGTAACTAATAAGGTTGTAGAAGTTAAGTGGAAGTCCTCCAACTAATTCTATTTTCTTTATTTTCTCTCTTGCTTTTCTTTTCTTCTCTTCTTTTTTCTTCTCTCTCTTCTTCCCTTTAGCTCAATTTCATAGGTGAGGCTTAGGGTTCTCTTATTTCATGTACTGTCAATAATTGTATTAATCTAATAAGAAATAGAAAACCTGTAGGGTTAGATGAATTAATTTAAGCTGTATTGTTTATTATAGTATTTGTTAACCCTATAGATAGCTTGTTTTGTTGTTATATTTATATATGAGAAACTAATAAAATTTATTTTTAAAAAGCTGGGAAGTTGCGCCACAGAAAAATGTGCCTCGTGACTAAATTGGACTACCTGTATGAGTCACCTGACCTCGACACAAGAACCTGCCAAGGCCAGATTTTTTTTTTAAAAAAATAAAACCTGCCTTTATTGTTCTTCGCTTTTTACGTTGCTGAGCTGCCATTCCAAAAAAAGGACAGTGCTCTTCTAGGATCATTCTGTGTGCTCTGAAAACACACCGTAAATGATTTTGTGGTGAAATAAGCTGGGCACTCAAACAGTAACCCTTCACAGAGCTTTGTAACTTGGTATTAGAGGAATCAACAACTTTCGTTTTCACCCAACCTCTGAAGCCTATTACTTTATCACAAACAGCAACACAGTGGAAGAAAGAACAACTGAATCAATAACATGAATTATAACATGGACAGTAAAAATTCCACTGCCATCAGGCTTGGTGGATTATCCGTAGCGAAGTATCGCTCATGTTAATGTGGCACTGGGCTCCTGAAAAGCCTGGATGTTCTCCAAAGCTATCTGTGTAATTTGACTTATGGGAAGACTGGTTTGGCTTCCAGGAAAAGGGAGACGTTGGCTGTCCAGTGACACAAATGGAGAAACCAAAAAATGCTAAATGGGGAAAGGGCGGGCAAGAGTCTTCCAGAGAACCCTGAGGCAGGCAAGGCAGTGGGAGGATTGAGCCCTAGCAACAAGGAAAATACTCACAACTTATTCACATCACCCTTATTTGCTAAAGAGTTCCCAAGTATTGAACTAAACTTCATGATATTTACTAGAAATGAGTTTTGGCATTATTATCACTAAAAATCTGCAAATATTAGAAGTAGGAGTAAATACAGAGGCATTCCTGCCCAGGGACATTCCACAGGTATATATACTCCACTTGATTTTACTGCCATCAGATCCTCTGAAGATGCCAGCCACAGATGCAGGAGAAACATCAGGAGACAATGCTGCTAGAACACGGCCATACAGCCTGGCAACCGCACAACACCCCAGTGATTCTGACCATGAAAGCCTCTGACAATACATAATGAACAGGGTTTTTTTAATCATTAAAATAAAATGCTCCATGGAGTTTGCTGGGTAAACTCTCACTCTCTCTCAGCCTTACCTCATAGGGGTCTCGTGAGAACAAAATGGACAAGAAAAAACTATGAGCAACTCTTTGAAGGAAGGGTGGGATAAAAAGAGAGAAAAAACAACCCCAGAAAGAGCCCTGCCTTGTATCAACAGAAACCAAGCCTGCAATGCTGGCCAACCTTTTGCAGCAGCCTGGCAGCAGCCACTAAATACATCTGTTTATTAAAGTGGCAAGTACTCTTTTTATCATTTTGGGTTTTAAAAAAAAACTAGCCAGAGTATTTTTTTAAAAAAATCCGATTTTTCTGCCAACTTGACACATTCTTTGTCAAAAGATCTGCCTTGTCTGTTCACCAGTGAAATTTCTGGTTTTCAGTAACTTCAAATGGGGCCACATATTAGAATATATGATAATATTAGTGGGGCCCGGCCACGCGTTGCTGTGGCAATTGTCCTTCTCATCACAGTCCTCAACCCACACAGATGTCCATGCAGATCCAATGATCCCCAGCATAGCCTTTTGGGAGCAGCAGTGGCAGAGTGGCTAAGAGCAGGTGCACTCTGATCTGGAGGAACCGGGTTTGATTCCCCGCTCTGCCGCCTGAGCTGTGGAGGCTTATCTGGGGAATTCAGATTAGCCTGTGCACTCCCACACACACCAGCTGTGTGACCTTGGGATAGTCACAGATTTTCGGAGCTCTCTCAGACCCACCCACCTCACAGGGTGTTTGTTGTGAGGGGTGAAGGGCAAGGAGGCTGTAAGCCCCTTTGAGTCTCCTACAGGAGAGAAAGGGGGGATATAAATCCAAACTCCTCCTCCTCCTCCTTTTCCTCCTCCTCCTCCTCCTCCTCCTCCTCCTCCTCCTCTTCCTCTTCCTCTTCTTCTTCTTCTTCTTGTTTTGGGGTGGTCAAATGGAATCCCTCTTTCCCTTTTCAATTCACATTATTATATGGTGCTGTCTTGGTTTTTAGTATAAGGTAACCCTTTCCATTCCACAACGGAACTGTCCAGAGTGCGAATCCCGCTGTCCATGAGGCTGGTTGACACGCACAGTCCTGGCTTTGGTAAGGCAGAATTGGGGCAAGGAGGCTATCCCAGTCAGGCAGCAGAGGCAGGGTGGTGAGAGCTATGTAAGATCGAGGCCAGCTCCCTTGGGTTTCTTAAAGGGCCATGAAAATTGCAAAAAGAAGTGGAGCCAGTAGTGTTGGTTCTGCCCCCACCCCAAGTAGGATTTTTCTTAGAAGAAAAAGGCAAACTCCAGCTTGCTTTTAGTAAAAGAGAGCTGAGGCGAATATGGGTGAGGAAGTGGGTAAGTGGTGGTTGGATGTGAGGGAGGGCAGAGTGAGGTGTGTGAGGATGAGCTGGATGTGAATGAGAGTATGTGTGTTGTGTGGTAGTAGTGGGTGAGGCACAGAGAGTGAAAGTTACCTGCATGTGTGTGGGGGGGACCCCACCTGACGTCTCACATGGCAAAGTGAGTATGTATTTCATTTCCACTCGTATTACCTAACAGTGTTACCTATTTACTGTTTTCATTGCTCATCTCTGCCCATCTGCACGAACATTGTAAGCCCTCATCCCAAGCCCTCAGGCCACAGACAGACAGGCTGCACGGACATTCTAAGAGTGACAGTTAAGCACAGCCAGCTTCATGGCCTGGTGTGCCAGGAAAAAGACATTTTACCTGGCTCAGGTATGGACTTCTGGTGATTTGAAGGTCCGATTACCTGCCCGCAACAGAGAGGAACATCATGTGAAAATTTGGGGGCGATCCGTCCAGCTGTTTCGGCGTTAGGGAGTCACCAACAAACGGATGGTTAGCTTTATATATATATAGATGATACGATGATAGTTTTTCCCACACCTGTAAATTTATTGATACTGTGAACACTTGAGCTTCAGGAATAGTGACTGTTCTAGTATCTCTGATTAAGGGCTACCTGTAGCCCAAGAATAACTCTATTGATGACTGAAAACATAATGCTGCATTGATCGCCTTGAATTTCAAACAACTCAGGAAGCACATCCACAGATCACCAAGTCAGGAGGCATTACTCAATGAGGCTTAGACTGAGCAAGCAATTCCTGCTTCTTGTTTGGAAAAGATAAGGCATTGTGTGCTTTACGCAGAGAGGGAGAGAGAGGCACAGTAACAATTACTCTCTCCATACTTACCTTGTACAAACAATACAGTCAATATCTAGTACACGTTTTTTTTTCAGATACCAGATTATCTTGTTCAGTCCTTGTAAAGTTATTTTACCATGGTGGAGCCTTACAATAAAAAATCCACCCTTCGCACACATCAGCCTGAAGAGAATGCAGTGGTAGAGATACCCACTTCAAGGGGGTGCCTGGAGTTTTCCTGGAACCCATGTCCTGATTACAGAGGATCCATTCCCCTGGAAGAAATGACTCCAGCATTTCCTCTGGGCTGAGGACCTCCCCAGACACCACCCTGAAATCTCCCGGAATTTATCAAGCCACAGCTGAGAACCCTACAAAGGGCTAGTAACAAAGCACACTTCTTCTGCAGTGCATTGTGACTGGATAACCCCACCCCACCCCCAAAAAAGAATGGGCGAGAACGCCTCTTCCCCAAGATCCATTTCAAATCTGATCTCAGACATCAGAATCTGGCCCAATCCAAAGTAGATCTGTAATTACTTCTATCCCTTCCAGGGGCAGGGGGGAGAGGCAAGAAGGACTCTCAAGAGCACCGTGTCAGGAGCCAAGGTCTTCCAACCTAACTCATGGCTGGTGTCATTCCCACCCGAAGCAGATAGAAGACATATGGGAAGTTAATCTTGCGGAGGGAGTCATGAAGCCTGTCACTTCTGTTCTCTGTCCTCACATCATCAGAAAGAATTAATGCAGGATAATTTCATAGCCACCCTGTGCCTCCTTGCATGTCACGCCCCTGGACTGTTCAGTAACGAGACTCTGTGCTCAGATGGCTTCTTTATTATGAAACAGCATCAGGAACAAGCATTTAGACGTCTATGGCCAGAACTAAAGCAGAAGCAGACAGGCACCCTCCATTATACCCCACATCACACGACACCACTCCTGACTGTCCATTCCCAGCACAATATATCCAGGTTTTTAAAGAGCAATTAGATAGGCTGGGCAGCTCATCTTTACCTGTCCTGACAATAAATTATACTTTAGCAACACAAATGCAGCTGATGAAGCCTGTGGGCCATGAAAAAGTGTACGAAGGACTGCAGACAACCTTTCCTTTTTTCGCGTATAACACCCTCTCAATTTTTAGAGATTTAAAGCTAGAAAAATCACCCTTCTTTCTTTCCCTCCCTACTTTGTTCTATCCTCAGGTAATCATAATTGTTTTATAAATAAATGGAAATACCCAGCAATTACACACCAGGCTGCCAAAGGCCCCTGTATCTATAATGAGCAAGCCAAACTGACCCGGCAAGCCAAACTGAAACCAGCAAGCCAAACTGACCTGGAGGCTTTTAATAGAAGTCAAGGAGCATCAACTGACCTGGCTACGCTATTAGTGCAGACAGGTCAGGTGATACTCCCTGACTGCAGCAAAAAACATCTGGGTCAATTTTGCTTGCTGGTCTAAGCAACTTGAAGACCTGTTTCAGCAGTGCAAGAAGATATCTTACATAAATCTTATGTAAAAGTCCTCCATTCTAAACCCACTGAAACCAGTGATTGTGGACTAGAGTGACTCTGCACAGGATCACACTGCCTGCTGGTTTCTGTGAAATTCATCTTCAAGGCCAAAGCTGGGTGGTAAGACATACCTTATAGAGCAGTGGTGGAGAACCTTTGGCACTCCAGATGTTATGGACTACAATTCCCATCGGCCCCTGCCAGCATGGCCAATTGGCCATGCTGGCAGGGCTGAATGAGGAGGTATGAATCCATCTGGAGTGCCAGCATCTAGGTTCACTCACCCCTGTCATAGAGGCTCGGCCCTCCCCAAGGCCATGAGCTATAGATCCACTGGAGGGTCCCTCTAGCTACAAGCAATTCTTATCATTCTGACTTGGGTTCAGAGTGATACAGCTGCCTGCTTTAATACCTCTTTTCAGCAGAGTTTTTTTTTCAGATTAAAGTTTTCCTTTTAATTAATTTGATGTGTCTGATAACAAGCAAGGAACTGGGATCTAAACTTTTTAAAAGACTGGCTACTCTGCAAGTAAAGGTGATATATCCTTCTTTCCTTCCTCCAGATTTGAGTTTTTTTAAAAAATCAACTATTCCCATTCCATTATCCAAAATTCATCTTAGAATTTGCTTTTTAAAGATGAATTAGCCCTCTAACATCAAGGTGAAGCAGACCGATCTCAATGAAAATAAATGGCAATACCTTTTTTAAAAGTAAAAAATGCATTTAGGTATTGGATTGGGAAGCCTCCTTTCAAAAATGAGGTCTAACCCTCCCTACTACTCTCATTAATGTTTTTCCCTTCATGAAGGAGCAAAGCATCCATGCGGAATCAGCCAAGATTGCCCACCCCCACATTACCTGTTACTGCCAATGGTTGCTGTGGCCTCTGTGTGTCCTATCTGTAAGGAATTCCAAAGAGCAGAAATAAAAAGGCTTTTGATTATAAGTCCGTTTATTCAGACATCCTGGAAAGCACACACACACACGACATGGCAGGAATGAGCAACCCCGCTCAAACAACAGGTTATAATGCTGACTAACCCATCCCCCCTGCCCCGTTCTCATGAGAACGGAATTCTACTATGCAAAAGCGAGATAAGCATTCTCACAAGGTTGGTGCAGGTCCTGGCCGGACGCCCGGCCAAAAGAATCTCCGTCAAGGCCAGGTTAGGCTGTAAGGGAAACAAGAACGACTGAGATCCTTACACTCTGCCTCTCCTAAAAGAAATCTCCTCTTTTTTCCCCTCCCCCGGTTTGTCCGGAAAAGCTTGGGTGAAATGCAGTACCAGAGGGGGGCATCGATATTCTCCTTTATACACCCATTGATTATGCGGCCAGAAGAATAGCCAACCCATGACACCAGATATTGTAGACGCTATAAAGAAGCTTAGAGTCCAGGGATATAGCATCTATTTCATAATGCTTATGTCCATCAATTATAACTGGCGGCAAGTGTCTCGGAGGGTCGTACAGGCATCTGAAGCGGAGCCTCTTTGAGCAAGCTGGAATGGAAGGCGGGATGAATGTTACTTAGTGAATTAGAGCAGATCTAAGCTTAAGCAGTAACATCATTGATCACTTTTGTAATCTGAAAGGGACCCACAAATTTCTTGCCAAGTTTTGAGTATTTGTGCACGCGTCTGGAAGTTTTTAGTGGACAAATAAACCCAAGCCCCAACACTTAAGGGGAATTCTGGCGTGTTTATCTGCCTGAAACTTTTGGGCTTCTTGAGCCTGTTTTAAGGTAGACTGAACTGTTTTTCCAGCCTTCAGCTAGTGACAAAATCCATTGATTGAATTCTGGTGGCTGCAATACCTACCGCCCGGCAGCTGGGCAACGGCGGGAAGGATCGCCAGAGACTACTTCCGAATGGGCTTTTTCCTGCGTGACTGCTATGAATTGCATTATTGTAAGCATACTCATGGCGAAGCAATTCCACACCAGTTGTCCTGGATAGTAGTTTGTATAACAACGCGTAAATATTGCTCTAGTGTTCTGTTCCGGTCCGTTCACTTTGCCCGTCACTTTGAACATGGTAGGGGGCGGCGACTGCGGTGGTTCCCAACAACTCCAGGAAAGCCTTCCAAAATCGAGAAATGGATTGAGGGCCACGATCCGACACCACCTTCTCAGGAGAGGAATGTAGGCGGTAGATGTGTTGAATGAACAACCGGGCTAGTTTTGGAGCTGAAGGTATGGTGGTGCAAGGAATGAAATCGCCTGTTTGGAAAAGAGATCCACCACCACCCACAAAACAGTGTTCCCGTGACTGTCCGGCAAGTCAGTGATAAAATCCATTGAAATAACCTGCCAGGGTCGGAGGCAGCGGGAGGTGGTTTTGTGTAATCCACGAGGCTTTCCGGTATTGACTTGGCCTCGTACATATGGAACACCCTTTAATGTAAGACTCAACGCCCTGAAAGCATAGAGCTTCACTCAAAACTGGCGGCGTATTAGATGTGGCTGGGTTTTCACAAACCCGAAGCCCAGCCGGACGGGCATCATGGCATGCTTGAAGAACCTGCTTTTCGAGAGGAGCAGGAGCGTACCAACACCCCTTTCCGTGACACCCATCCTCCAAGCGTGCATGTGCATCTTTTCCTCTGTTGGCAGCTAAGCGTAATCCCCGCCTCCTTGAGTTCCCTGGAGGAAGGGGAGGCGATGGCTGGGATGAAGTAGGGGTGGCGTGAGGAGGGACGGCAGGACGGTGACAGCCAATCCCTAGCTGGGAGGAGAGAGAATGGTGCGTGGAATATCCCGGTAGGGATGCATCTCCTCCCCCCGAGGCGGGACAATGCATCAGCCAGCTTCATTGCTTTACCAGGGAAAAAATGGACCCGTAAAGGAAGCGAGAGAAAAATCAGCCAATGTAATTGTTTTAGCGGACATTTTGAGGGGTGTGGAAAGAGCCAAATTTTTATGATCCGACCAGACTTGAAAGGGGTGCTTGGCTCCTTCAACCAATGGCTTCTGGCCAAGTGCTCAACGCAAGTTTGATGGCAGCGGTTTCCTTATCTCCGACAGTCCAGTTTAGTATCCTGAACCAGAAAATTTTTTGGATAAATAAGCACACGGTACCAATTTATTGTCTTTATTTTTCTGTAAGAGGGTGTTTTCCAGCTTCGTCGAAGCATCCATTTGAACGATGAAAGGAAGCCTGTACCGGATGTGTCAGAATTGGTTCAGTTGTGAAAGCTGTTTTCAGCTGCTGGAATGCTAATTGCATTCCTGCGACCAGGAGGGGCCCGGGCCAGCCACCAGCGTCCTTTCCTTTAGTGCGTAAAAGATCAGTGAGCTGTAAGGCAAGTTTGGCAAAATGGGAATGAAGTCCGCGATAGAGCAGAAGCAAAGCCTAAGAAGATTGCAATTCCCTTCTATGGGGGCAGGCCAGTCAACCACTGGCGGCCACTTTGAAATGGGTCCATTTCTAGACCGCTTATGATACCCTGACAGGCCCAGGTAGTCTATGGAGGATTGGTGGAAACAGCACTTTGACAAACCAAGAGGAGTTATCAAGTAAACATTGTAAAACTTCCCAGACTAAAGCCTCATGCTCTTCCAGGGTCTGTGAGTAAATCAAAACATCATCCAAATATACGACTACTCATTCCTTGTACCAACAAATCATGTAATGCCGTTTATGAGGGCTATGAAAGCCCTGGGGCCCCAGCTAATCCTAAGGGCATTATTAAATATTCATATTGCCCGAATTTTGTATTAAACATGCTGTTAAATGTTTGTTCTGATGTATGACATCGATAATAAGCTTCCCGAATCTAATTTGGTCAAAATCTGCCCTTGGTTTAGGGCATCCAAGAGGTCCTTTATTTAAGGGCAAAGTATATTTGTTGGAGATGAAACAGCATTTAGTCCACTATAATCAGTACAAAGTCTTAACGAACCGTCTCTTTTTCTTAATCTAATAAAACAGGGGTTGCATAGTGTGTTTGTGGCTCGGACATTATGAATCCATGGGCTAAATTCTTATCTAAGAAGTTGGGCGGAGTCTCTTTTCCTCGGTGGGACTCATGCGATAGATCCTACCCTTAGGTAATTGGGCTCCGGGTTGTAGCAGGATCTTGCAATCAGGTATCTCTAGGGGGGAAGCTGATCGCCTCCTGTTCCTGGAAAACTCTGGATAGGTCTTGATACGCCTTTGGAATTTCTACAGCAAGGGAGCCGACAGCATACATGAAAGCTGTAGCGATGGTTGCTTCCCCTCCCCACCGGATGGATCTTCCCCATCCATGTGATCTCCCAGGGGGGATCTGAGAATTGAAGGATTAGTTCCTTCCAAACTGGCGTTGGCTCTGGTAAAAGTAGCCATGGCATACCTAATACAATGGAGTGCTGCAACCTGGAGCAAGAAATGAAACTAATTTTCCCAATGATGATTGCTAGTAAACGAGAAGCAACACCGGTTGGGTTTTGAACCGGCGGACCCTCACCACCCAGTGGCTACCGTCCATTTAAGTGAGAAAGGAAGCTTCACCAAGGAACTCCGTCTAAAACCAGTTCTTGACCACTTGCGGTCTCATAAGACAGTGGGAGCAACCTGAGTCCACAAGTGCAGGAGGCCAAAACACGCTGTATGTTTACTGGGGTTGGCTACAGTCAAAAAATAGTAATGGTAGCTGCCTTCACTCACGGATCAGGAGAAGGATTAAGATCCATCGGGTGCAGCTGAAGACTAAGCAGTTTCTTCCTCTTCTCGACATCCTCATCAAAAGTAGCTTTGGGCGATCCTGAGTTGGCAGGCTGGATTTATGTGGAAGCTTGGCAGGCGATGCGTTCTGGATGGGAGAGGCTTCTGCCTGCTCCAGCAGTTGGCAGCCAGGTGGCCAGGTGGACCTCCGCGGTAGAGGCACAATTCCAAACGGGCCACGGGCGTTCGACGCGTGGTCTCGGCTGCTACGGCGGGCTTGGTTTTCTACGCGGCTCGCGTTGGCTGGTTTCGGGCATGGGCGCCTCCAAAATGCGGACATAGGCAAAGGCGGGCAGCAACCTGCGAGCCGAGCTTCGATCAACCGGCAGCGTTTGCGGGATCCGAATAAGCGATCACTGTTTCAATGGGTTTAATATCCATTGCTTCGAAAAAAAAATACTGTGATTTCATGCGCGCGCTTCGCCAAACCGAAGTTTACTGGCTGCTCGGAATTACGGCAAAATCAGCAAAGGAGCCGGGTTGCCCTGTTGGATGGTTTTACCGTACGGATAGCATCGTTTTCAGCATTGGGATCTTGGAGACCGACGCGCAACGCTGAGGAAGCTTCTCCGCTACCGCGAGTATACGTCCCCTGCAATTCAGCAGAGTGAACAAACCACTCAGCTGCTACCCCATCCAAATACCGACCAATGTCTCATTATTTTTGCTTGAATGAGAGTATAGATCATGAAATTCTTGCATATGAGCATCGAGTTGCAGGATAAAGTAAGGAAGTAAGCCACGCCATCAAAGCGAGCTGGGATGGGGGTCTGTAGAACCCTTCTTCAACGCTTCAGGTGCTGCGGTTAGTTGCTGCTGTACAACCTGGTTAAGTTGTACTGGATAGGTAGGGGCGCTGGAGGAGCAGGGGTTGGAGGGAGGGTGCCCCAAGTTGAAAGCTGGAACCGGGCCGCTGAGGCTGGCACCGCCGTAGAGGAGGGAGGCCGCCAGCAAGGGTGAAGGTGTAGGGCACCAACTGGGGCTCTAACCAACGTCTCACGCGGCTGGGCCTAGAGTTTGCCCCGTTCAGCCAATTCCTTTCCTTGCGTGTTAAGGCATCTTGGTGCGCTGCGGTAGCAAGCCGTCTCCTCGATCCAATTTTGGCTCTTTCACCTCTGCTCGGCTCGTTGAGCGGGCTAAAGCCAGTTCATTCTGGGTTTGGATGGCTTTGATGTTTTCGCTACTGGCTGTAAATCCAGTTTAGACTGATCCCAGCACTTACGCGAATCATTAGATTCTGTGATACTGTTGACGCTAGCGCTTCTCTTCACGCGGTCCAACTCCATTTGGATTTCCTTGCGTTGCTTTTCACGGGTCCGTTGCAGACTTTCCGCGGTCCGTTGCAGATTTTGGCCTCCTCTTCCCACAGTTCGCATCAAGGCTTCCAAAGCCGAGTTTGGCGTCCCAGCATGGCCACCGCCAAAATTTTCTTCGAGGACATAGGTAGCGACCGGATCGGGATCCAGTTCCTCCTCTGATGGTTTTTTCCACGCCTCCAAGACCCGCCCACTGACCCATTCGCCTGTTCGCCCTTCTCGGTTTTGGAACTGCCGAGGCGGTGTGGAACCCTCTTCCGATCATCGATCCAACCCTCGTCATCGTCCCTGCTTTCCTGTAACTTTTAGGACGAGCCCGGTGCTATACCACTGCTGATCTTTGGGAATATCCTCAAAGTATTTGTCCAGGAACCTTTCAATGGATTCTTGGGTGTCAGCATGAATGGTAGATAATCCAAACTCCTCAGGGACTGGATTTGCATCTGGGGTTTTGTAACCACACGCGTGGGTGGAAATAGACCGTCAACAGGCTTCGATCCATGGATAGCGCCCGAGAGAGTCACCAGCGAAACGGATCATCCCCCGGATCTCGAGTCTGGAAGGAAGGCTCGAAACCCTCTATGGGCTACTGTGCCTTCCACATGGTCAAGAGTAATTCAATCTGCATGTTAGAACACCAGAGATCCAAAACGACAGTCAAGAGTACTTGAGTTAGATTCCTGCCATAATGTAAGGAATTCCAAAGAGCAGAAATAAGGCCTGATTATAAGTCCGTTTATTCAGACATCCTGGAAAGCACACACACGACATGGCAGGAATGAGCAACCCCGGGCTCAAACAACAGGTTATAATGCTGACTAACCTATCCCCTGCCCGTTCTCATATGAGCGAATTCTATATGCAAAAGCAAGATAAGCATTCTGCACAAGGTTGGTGCAGGTCCTGGCCGATCACCGCCAAAAGAATCTCCGTCAAGGCCAGGTTAGGCTGTAAGGGAAACAAGAACGACTGAGATCCTTACACTATCTCTTTAAGAGGTTAACCTAGATGCTCAGTGGAGGCATGATAGTAGGAGGAAAACAGCTTACCTTGCTTGCATGCCAGTAACCTGTACAAGTGTTGAGCCTACACAAACAGCTCAGACAACCAGAAGTTTTGTTTTTGACCTACTAGAGTCCATTGCACACACAAGCATAGCTTTAAGGGGAAAGGGGGAGCAATGCCTACCAAATGTGGTGTGGTGAGGGTGTTCCCGGGGCATGATGGGGCATTCTGCGGGCATTCTGGGACGGGGGTGGAGGACACACCAGTGCACCAGGTGCTTTCCCCCTTGCTACGCCCCTGATTGCACACAGCCCAAATAAGACATGCCGGTGGACACTGGGTTGACCTGCCCTCTGCAGATCAACTGTTTGTCTGCTATGGAGATAAATCATCAAAAAATTTTAAAAATAGAAAAACTATATATTGCCAGAATTGTCAGAACCTTTTTGGGCTGAAAAGGTGTCCAGGATCAGAGCCTGCAGAGCAAACATCATGGGGCAACCTTCAGCAAATGGTGGCAGGGAGAATCCCTTCAGCTGCGCACAAAATGTTGGGCCCAAGCTGAGGGTGAAACTGACCAGAGAGCAAAACAGTCAAGTGGGAAACAGATTCTTTTCCCCTCTGACACCTTTGCTATCTGGAAAGCACATAGATGCCACTTATTTTTAAGATGTCCCCCAGACGTCTTATTTTGGGTGTGCAAAACAGCCTCCCATAGGAGTGAACATGTTCAGTTAAAAGCAAAGTACAACCAAAAATATCTCCTCCCCACCTTAAAAGTTGCCAGCCAATCAGCCCCCTCAAAAGCCCTGGCATCTCGTAGAGCTCCAGGGAAGAGTCCTCACCCACCTCTTCAGGGAACCCATTCGGCCGAGCAAAAGCCACACTGGAGAAGGCCCTGGCTCTGACCAATGCCAGGTGGGCCACCCTAAGTGGTGGGTGGGTTACTTGGTGTGCAGGAAAGTGTGGAAGGAGATGGTCCTTCAAATATGTGGGTATAGAGGCGGAGCAAGGGGAAACTGCTATGTGCGCATGCGCACTGCACCCGTGCTGTGACACCGCCCGCCCCTGCCCTTGAACGCCCTCGGAATGCCTCGCCACACCCCCTCTGCAGCCTGGCCATGCCTCTGCTGTGGCTCTGCTCGGGGCATCACACCCCATCCTGCCCCGTTGGCATTATGCCTCTGTGTGGGTGTGGAGAAATGGTTCCTTCCCCCCCTTTTCAGTTTTTTCCTCCCCTCCTCCCGTCAGGTATCATAGATTTGGAGGACTTCCAGAGAAACATCAGGAAGTGCTACCTGACCTAGGGGGAAGGATATCTTGACCCAGCCTGACCAGGTCACAGAGGGTGGTGTCTGGAATCTGATAAATTGCTGGGTGGGAGAGGGGCAAGGACTCTTCTCTGTTTCTGCTGGGAAGCAGACCTCTTGTTTGGACTGTGAAAGGAGCAACCATTTTTGGACTATGTGCTCAGTCAGGTAATGCGAACTCTTTGAGAATTGCAACCTTTTAAGTTTTACATGCCTATTCTATGTTCAACAACTCCTAGCTAGGGTATGTTAAGAGACAGGGGCAGGGGATTTCTGTTTATATCGCCTCTGCTTTGGAAACCCTTGCGCAATCTGGTGCGCTGCTAAATGATACTTGTGACCATTTTATTTTTAATACATACTTTTTAAACCTTAGGTGTGGAGAATGGTTCTCTGCACCACAAATGCCCCACTGTCTTGATTGCTCTATCTAAACAGGAGGGGGAGGAAGGCTGAGCAGCTTTTCCTCCAGGACCTCCAGTCTGCCCTGTGGAACCCAGGAGAGGGGAACCAAGGGGAAACTGGGGCAGAGGCTGGAAAGGAAGCTGGGGGATCCTGATCTTCCCCAGCGGGCAGTCCTCAAATGATCAGGTGGTGGCAGCGGTTTACCCAGAGAAAGCAAGCCCTCCCCCAGGAAAAGTTGGCAACCCCTGGGAGAGCGCAGAGCAGAATAGGACCTGCCAGGCAAAGCAAGCTCGTTCCGCCACAATTGCCACCATGTAGCTTGTGATACCTGAGAGCACACAGGCTGCTTGATAACTAGAGAGTACTTCATATTATGAAAATATTTGAAGCTCCTCTATAAGAGGCAACAAAAACGGGGTAGGCCAGTGACTCGTTGGTTGGAAACCATTAAAAGGGCATGAACATCAACCCATTGAAAGCAGTTGTGGCAAACAGGGAAGCTTGGAGGGGACTGGTTTACAGAGTATCCAAGAGTCAGACACGACTAAACAGATAAAGAAGAGAGTATGAGAGGGAGAACAGGAAGCTGAGTTATCTTGAAACTGTGCTGTCTGCCAAGATATTTTTCTCTTGTAGAGAAAATTCCCTTTTCTCAAAATTTCCCTCCACCCACAAACACTAATAGGATTATGTATAAACAGCTTTTTATGCACCTCTGTGTACTTCTCCAAGTAATGAGGAAGTGAAACACTCTGTGGAAGCCTTCTTACGTCTCTGCTTGTGGTTTGAGGGTACATCTCACCTAGCTAACAACCAGCTAGATGTCGGCTAACCCTGCCAGGGAATTTATTCCCACTGCTGTAAACAGCGGGGAGGGAAATGTCTTGCAGCTACTGTTGGCTACCTGTCCTCAATCATACACATTGAGTACCACCAGTTTCTAGTTTTAGCCAGCCAAGTATTTCCTTTAAAAACATAGAATTATTTTTTTTTAAAAAAAAGAAATGCCCCTGGACATACACAGACTACTTTTCTGAAACTGAAAAACTACAACTTGTCTCCACAGAATTAAAATGGAGGATCATGGTTTTCTTCCTGGGTGCACAACAAGGCCGGGTGCTTCAGAGTGCTATTTAGAAATCAAGGAGGGCCCACGCATCTGGCCTTGGAGACCCCACTCTTAAAACTGGCCTCTCTCAGCTGCTGGGGGGCGACTGGCAGCCAGAAGCCAGCAAAGCCACGCCCTGATAGCATCACTGCCAGCATCACAAGGACTGAGGGACCAAAAATGGGCCACTCACTGGTTACTTACTGGCAGCAGAGCAAGAGGGAGTGACAGGTGAGTTAACACCTCTAGGTAACACCAGGAGACATTCTGGAATTACACACAATCTCCATTATGTTCATCACTGTTCAATATGTGGATGGTTTGAAATGGTCAGTCGGTCCCATCAAAATGAAGAAGTGGGGTTTTGAATGAGTTCAGGTGGGGATTAGGATTTGTCAGATATTTCCTTTCTCTGTGTTAGCTTATTCGCCTCAGTGAATCCCCACTGCCACCGAGCTCAACATTGTTTTGTCTCAGTTCCCCACCCCCCTCAGAACTGCGACATGTGGGAAGCACATATAACTGTAAACTGGCAGAAAGCACATGTAACTGTAAACTGTAAAAACTGTAAAAAAAAACGCTCCCATTTCCCTTGTAACACCAATCATGATCATCATGAGCTGCAAACAGGCACTAAGATGATCCCGCCCCACTTGCCTCGGTTCCAGGGGGCCAACTCAGTTGCTGTGGGGACAGCCTGGAATCGCCCTCCACTGAAGGGAACCGAGTCGACCTTAGCTCCCTTCTGTAGTGGGGAAAGCCTCTAGGTCAGGTAGTTCTTCCTGATGTTCATCTGGAATTTCTAAGTCCTCCAAGTCTAAGATACCTGATTGGAGAAGGGGAGGAGAAAGAAAAAAGGGGGGAAGGGGCCATTTCTCCACAGCAACTAACAAGCCTGTTATCTGTGGTGATTAATCTGTAATGACTCATTTATGCTTGTGTAAACTATAAACAGACATGTCTGAATGTTCTTGTATTGTGTAAAAATGAAAAGGTCACCACCACTGTTTGTAAAGTTGCAGTGCTTGCTTAATCGTTTTCAATGGTTGGTGTGTACTACATACTTCTAGAACAGTGATCCCCAATGTGCACGGTGTTCACTGATGTGTTTCAAGGTAACCCCTTGCTTCTTCTCCACAACTTCTCTTTCCCAAAGAAAAGAGACAGCTGTCGCTTTCCTCCAGATCAATGGCACATCTGCAAGGAACACGCATTCAGAAAGATTTGAACCTGGTTCTTCCAAACCCTCGTCCAACACGCTAACCATTAGGCCATGACGGCAGTCTGCAGCTCACGGAAATGGGGAGTAGTAAGCAGCCCTTGCAAAATCTGAACATATCTGGCTTCTTTCATTTTCAATCAGTGGTGTTTGGTGGGTGTGAGAATTCAGCGTAAATATTCAATTCATCTCTTCCAAAAGCAGATGATGAGCAACTCTCATAAAATTCCTATAAGCTGTCATTAAGCTATTGGGTTCACACTGCAGTCATTAGCAGGCCACAAGCTGCTACACTCCATCTCCAAATACACCAGTAATTAGATGGCCCCCAAGGCCCACCAACATCACTTTCTGAGATCCAGCAATTTGCTGTTCTTGATTAGCATATACAGTTATATTTCTGAAAGTCATGGTGCTAGCAGAGTGTTGGGAAATACCTTATTATGTGAAACTGGAGGTTAAATCTAGGATTAAATTCTCATGGGGATTGCGTCCTCTGTGTTGTTGTGTAGGCCAGTCTGATCGTTTGGGTAATTGTGTGTTCTGGCAATTTGCTCACAACTGAAGATGCTTCTGGGGAAAATGACAAGTGTGGAGAAATGGCTCCCCCTCCCTTTTCCTTTTCTTTCTTCCCCTCTCCCTGTCAGGTATCATAGACTTGGGGGACTTGAAAATTCTAGAGAAACACAGGAAAAGAAACAGCCCGGCCAAGGCTGTACGACACAACGTGAAGTAAAAGAAGAGAATTGGGTTAACTATTAACATACACTGTGCACATCAATAATATTCTTCTAAATATATATTTATAATGGTGACTAATTAGTGCATGGCAGAGTACAAGTACAAGTCATGAAAACGCAGCCATATTACAAACAAACCCCCAAAGTCCGGCAGGTGTAAGCAATAAATTATTAATGACAATTCTTCTTTGCAGAATAGTCTTATGTATCGGAAGTTACATCCGGCAAGAGATGGCTGACAGTGCTCACAAAGGTCCGCAATATCAACCTGCTTGTAAACCTCAAAGAAGGTGCAAACGTGCTGAAAAACAAGAAGCCTGTAAAATCCAAACCACAAATTCCAAACTGCAAAACGCCTGCGTGCAGAAAAGCATTTTCGAAAGGAGATTCCTCTTCAATGCTTTATGTCTTCTTTGTATATAAATAATCCAATTCTTCTGTAAGTATGTATTTCTGTAACAACGTACGGAAGGTGCAAAATATAAGACATAACTTGACTGTAATTGTATTGTCGAAGGCTTTCACGGCCGGAATCACTGGGGTGCTGTGTGGTTTCCGGGCTGTGTGGCCGTGTTCTAGCTGCATTCTCTCCTGACGTTTCTCCTGCATCTGTGGCTGGCATCTTCAGAGGATCTGTAGACTGTAATTACTGATTTTCCCTAGCGGGCAATCCTCAAATGATCAGGTGGTGGCAGTGTACCCAGAGAGAAAGCTAGCCCTCCCCAGGAAAAGTTGGTAACTCCTGGGGGTGTGCAGAGTGCGGGATAGGGCCTGACAGGCAAAGCAAGCCCGTTTTGCCACAACAAGTCCATGGGATCACTTCTTGTTACTATTAGGCCCTACATTGGAAATGAAGGACTAGGACACGTCAGTACTCCAGAGGGGGCTACAGTGTTTTGTAAGGTGGCCAGGTCAGGTTCCTCCATCACCTTCATCAGAGGCATAGCTGGGCCAAACTGCGCCTGGGGCAGACTCTGCATTCTCCACACACATGCCATGGGCCCCGCTCCTGCCCCGCCCCGCCCCGCCCCGCCCCGCCCCTCCCCCCACCACACCCCCACCCTACCCACTTATCTTAGTTCTTAGTTTCAGGCTTATTTTCAGACTGAAAAGCGGCCTGCTCAGTTCAGGCTGAAAAAAGCCCAGGTGGGATCTACACTACCCAGGAGCCCTTGGGGGCTCGCAACGTCTCCTGGGTATTGTAGTTCCCACAAGGGTCCATTTCAGTCTGAACTGAACAGCCTGCTTTTCAGTCTGAAACTAAACCTGAAACTAAGAACTAAGGGAAGGGGGCTTGGGAAGGGGGGGTCACAGGAGGTTAGGGGAGGGGTTGGAGCGATTTTCCGCCCCCAGGTGTGCGCCCAGTGCAAGGTGCACCCCCATCCCCTTGTAGCTTCGCCCAGGAGTCTATTTCATCACTGTCTCTCTGGAAGATTCTGCACAGCATAAATACAAGGTCTTTAGGACTCATACAAAGGTGAATGTGGGCATTTTGCGTTCCCACAGTGTGGGAGAACACAAGTGTTGCCAGCCAAAACTGGGCTCTTGTCCTTTTCACAGCGGCTCCTGCCATTTTGTGTGCTGCAGCAGACTCTTCAGAAGACTCTCCATGGAGGTTCCCTCTGCTTGCAGCTCATCTGCAGTGGCGTAGCTGTGGAAAACGGAGCCTGGGGCAGTCTGCAAATGTCCTGCCTCCCCCATGGCATCCCCTCAAAACAAAAAAAAGGACAAATGACACTTGCCCAGGGTCACGAGGTAAGACAAACTTTATTCACCTACTTTTTATAGTGAAATAGCAACACATCAGCTGCAAGCAGAGGGAGGCCGCATGGGAAGTCTTCATGGAGTATCTCCTACAGCACCCAAAATGGTGGCTGCCAGGGGCAGAAATGAAAGTAAGAGGTTTGGGAGGGAGATATGAAGGGCATCCTGCCTAGTTGTGTTTGCTCAGCAGGCAGGAAACATCTTCAATCTGGGGCAGGGGGGAGATCGCTGGCTTAGTGATGTTTGAAAAACCTGGGTTGCGAGGATGATAATGGGCTAAACCAGGGGTAGGGAACCTGCGGCTCTCCAGATGTTCAGGAACTACAATTCCCATCAGCCTCTGTCAGCATGGCCAATTGGCCATGCTGGTAGGGGCTGATGGGAATTGTAGTTCCTGAACATCTGGAGAGCCGCAGGTTCCCTACCCCTGGGCTAAACTCATTTGGGGGTCACAGCTGTGCAAAGTTCTTCACCAAAATGCTATTTATAATGTCCTAAAGACACAGTATTTGTGCTGTGGGAAATCCACCACTGTTTACCCGGACAGCTGTTCTCCTGGCTACCTTCTCCCCTTCCTGTTCTCGTGCGTTCATTCTCTGACCTCATGAGTGGAGTTGGGAGATTCCTGGAAATTTGGAGGCGAAGCTTGTGGCAGGGCAGGGCAGGGATGGGATGGGAGGAGCCTCTGTGTTGTCCTGAGATCCTTTTTCCAGAGGAGCTGATCTGTGTTGTCCTGAGATCAGTTGTAATTCTGGGAGATCTTTAGGCCCCAACTGGAGACTGGCAAACCTCATGTCAGGATGCCTGCTAGAAGGGATGCTCTTGGGGCTGCTTTGGGCTTTATTGCGGGCGGGGGTTGGGCTGCCTTCTCTGCCTGGCATCGCCGGGGGTCGGCCAAGGCCCTGCACAGCGGAGTCAGCGCTAACTATCTTATTGTCTGCATATTTTCACTGTACTGTTCTCATGTGGGGGGGGGGGATGTGAAAACATACCACTGATCACTGCACAGGAAAAGCCAGTCCAAGCTGTCCTCCAGATCATGAATAAACCTCTGTTCTCTACATGGAGTTTGTTTCAGTTTTTGGGGATCTGACATGAGAGCAACAGGAGTTCTCTAACTCAGATTAGTCAAATGGAATGCCTGGAAGCCTCGTGTGGAGTTTATTCCAAAAACTCCTCCCAATTGCTGCTAATAAGTTGGAGCCAAGCAATTTGAATATTCTGGGAGAAGAGACCAAAAAATCTGGATTTTGTATCAGGCTTTCAAGGACCCCACCCAACAGTGCAGGGGGTGGGGGTGGGGGAGCAGGTTAGAATGTCCAGCTCTGGGTCAGGAAACACCTGGAGATGTTGAGGATGAAGCCAGAAGAGAGCAGGATTTGGTGAGGGTCTTCAGTAGGGTATAATGCCACAGAGTCCACCTTCCAGACCGGCCCTTTTCTCCGGGGAAATTGATCTCTATCTCTTGGAGCTCCGTTGTCAAAGACCCTTGCCACACAAGCCACTGAAAATGTTTTGCAAACATTTTCAAAAAACCCTGTTTGTCCACACTCAACCCCCTTGAAAACACTTCCTGGCCGCAGTTTTGTGGTCATTCAATTTTTTTTTACTTCTTAGATTTGAAGCTACAAAGCTTCAAAGTCTCATGCTGTGATTCTCTAGAGGTTGTGTCTACATAGACACGATTCCCCAAAATTAAAAAAAAAACCTGATGGAAATACAGCACATGATGGTTGGCGCGAGCACAGAAAATGGTGCATGTGAGGAAGTCTGGGGGCAGCGGAGCCGTGTGGGAAACATTTTAGAGAGATCGCACAGCAAGTGACATTTTTTTCAAGAAAAGAACTGCTAGGGAACAGCATGCAAATAAAACGTTTTCAGGCAGGAATTTGAAAAATTTGCGCTAAAAACCACACAGAACTCCAAGGAGGAAATGATTTATTTTCTGCCTGAAAATGTTTTATTTGTATTGTGTGGAAAGGGCCTATTGTGGGAGAGATCCAGGCACCACATAGAGGCTGGCAACCCTAGGCAGTGTAAAGTTGCTGCTTAGCCTTGGAAGGTTTTCGTCTGACAAGGTTGGCGGGACGCCCAGATTGGGGAGTGTTTCTAGTATCTGTAGTTTCTAGTATCTGTATCTCCTGTTTCTTTTGCCTGTCTGTGTGAAACTGTTTCAAGGTGGTTTTCGGATGGGAACTAAAGGTGTTTATCTAACTTTGGGGGGATCTGGTGGGGAGCCCGTAAAAGAGGCTGTTCGAACGTTGGGGTGTCAGTTCCCGCATTGCTTGTGATTGACTTAGAATGCCAGCTCAATAAAGATCTTGAAAAGTAACTTTTGGCCTGGACTTTACTGGTTCCTTACAGGCAGGTCTGACAGTAGCAACTTCTGAGCGGATAGTGTGCCAGACGAGGAGCTTGAAAATCCCAGTTCTGAGCTCCATTCTGGCATGAAACGTGTTGCCTGGCCCTGCTCTCTCGGCCTCACAGGTTTGCTGTGAGAGTGAAAGAGTGGTGGTGGAATTATACACCTCCTGAGCTGCTTGAAAGAAGGAAACCATAAAAATGTACCAAATAAATAAGCCAGTATTATAAAAACCCAACAAAACCCACCAGTTGTTCCTTTGAGAGGGCCGGTTTCCTCAGAAGGCTCCTCAGGTGAACTCTGTGGCATTATACCCTAATGAATCCCAAACCAGTAATGTCCAACCCAGAAATAAGCAATAACAATAAAAATCCCCATCCCAAAACCACAGATCCAGAATTATAATGATTTTTTCCAATGTGCACATTCCTAAAGACATTCCTTTAATAGGGCAACTTTTCATGCCATGGAGACAAACAAAACAATCTTTAGTGTCTGTTAAAGGCAACCCTAGTTAGCAAGTCTATTTACAGAAGGCCAGTGGCATATCGCCAATGAGAACATGGGGTACACCATGTCCCCAGGCGCACACCATTGGATCATGTGGCGTGCCAGCCAGGTCCGTGCAAGGCCCAGCTGGCACCTGGCGGCTCTCTCCATGCTGCTCAGGTGGGTCCCTTGGCTGCAGGCCATCTCTATACTCCTTGGCTTCCCTGCTGACAGGGAGGCCAGCTGCAGCCACGGCATCCCCCTGAGCCGCCTGCTTGCTGAGCCATGGCTGCAGGCCGACTCCTGCCCGAGAGCTGGCCTCCCTGACAGAAGGGAGGCTGGGGAGGAAGGAGCTGGCCTCAGGGGGCCCCCTGAGCCAAGCCAGCCTGCGGCCACAGCTGAACAACAAGCGTCCCAGGGGGGCTCCGCTAGCTGAAGGAGCAGCTTGGTGGGGCCGGGCCAAGGGGCGGTCCATAGCAGGCTCCTGTCCCAGCTTCCCCGGCCCATCAGACCCCCCGTGGCCCGGCCCTACCAGGCACCCCTTGGCCCAGCCCCACCAGGCCTGGCCTTGCCAAGCTGCCCAGGATCGCTGCTGGAGCAGCTGCTGCTAGAGCAGCCACCAGCTAAGGTAAGTGGGACGTGGGGGGTGCATGATGGGCACCCAAAGCAGGTGTTGCCCGGGGCAACATTCCCTCAGGATGCCCCTGCAGAAGGCCCCTTGGGCTGCCCAGCCTCTCCCCCATTCCTGGAGGAGAAGGAAGAGGATCTCCATCCCAGGAACTGTCCCAACAGGAGGACTGGGGACGGGACGGCAACAGAAAAAATAAAACAAAAATAAGCCATCACCTACATACAGGAAGTTCTTTCCATAGAGTTTCTGGTGATTCCTAGAGTTATCCTTTGTCATTTCCGGAAATCAGTAAGAACTCACTGGCAAGAGCTTCCTGTAAGTAGACAAGGCATTAGGTTTTTTTTCTCCCAGGATGCTGCCTCTCCCCACCATTTATAGAGGATGTATTTGCTGCAGGTGAAAGGGCAGCAAGCAACAACAGCTGCTCAAGGCAAACATCAAAGATGGGTTGAGCTGGCCTTGACGGAGGACTGAGCTGCACAGTTCCAATGTGTGCCTTTTAAAACAACACATTCTTTTCCCCCAAGCTGGCCCTGGCTTCACTATCCCTGCACAAGCTACTAGCTCCTGGTTAGGGAATACCTGGAGATTTGGGAGAAGGAGACGGAGGAAGGCGGGGCTTGGGAAGAGGAGAGGTTTCAACAGAGGCCCCCTCCCAAATATGGCCATTTTCTCCAGGCAAACGGATCTCTGTCACATGAGTCTCCAGCCGCCACCTGAAAGTTAGCAGCACTATCCTTGACTGCTTCTGAAAACATAACCAGGAGGGGCAACAAGCTTCTCTCATACACAAAAAGGTGCACCTTTTTTATATACCTTTTACACTGTCAGGATCTATTGATCTCTCCCAATAACCAGACTCTTGGGTTCAGAAATCAGTTTATTGAAAGGGCACCGCAAACAGGACACAAGCAAGCTCTTGCTGGAAGTGAGTTGCAGTACACAGCTACTGATTAATATCCCTTCCCCCAAACACCTCTCCACCCCCCACCCCCACCCCCGCCTCCCTTGGCATCCCAGCTAGACATCACTAGAAGCATTCTCAGGCTGTGCGGAGCGGCAAAGGCCAAGGGAAAGATAAGGACCAGGTGGAAACTGCCAGCAGTGGCTCAGTGGTTAAGAGCAGGTGCATTCTAATCTGGAGGAATCGGGTTTGAAGGCTTATCTGGGGGATTCAGATTAGCCAGTGCACTCCAACACATGCCAGCTGGGTGACCTTGGGCTAGTCACAGCTTCTTGGAGCTCTCTCAGCCCCACCCACCTCACAGGGTGTTTGTTGTGAGGGAGGAAGGGAAAGGAGATTGTCAGCCCCTTTGAGTCTCCTGACAGGAGAGAAAGGGGGGATATAAATCCAAACTCCTCCTCCTCCTCCTCCTCCTCCTCCTATTCTTCTTCTTCTTCTTCTTCTTCTTCTTCTTCTTCTTCTTCTTCTTCTTCTTCTTCTTCTTCTTCTTCTTCTTCTTCTTCTTCTTCTTCTTCTTGCAGGGTGAGAAGAGTTGCTGCCTGCCTAAATGCAAAAGTACACAAGCTGAAGGGTAACAGCCTAACAAGCGAGGTTCTCCTGGTACCACCTTCAGCCAGCTCCCCACACAGTCTCATGGCAAGAGCCAGGAAAGAGCTGAAATCTTGACAGGGTTTTTACATGATCCCATGACCCTCAGGATCGTGTTTATGGGAGCCAAGGTGCTCGGGTTACCCATCTGAAGGTGGGGTCAGCAGTTCCCCCAGAATTTCAACCAATCTCCAGGCTACAGAGAGCAGTTCCTCCATAGGAAATGGCAGCTTTGGAGGCATACTGTAGAGCAGGGGTAGGGAACCTGCGGCTCTCCAGATGTTCAGGAACTACAATTCCCATCAGCCCCTACCAGCATGGCCAATTGGCCATGCTGACAGAGGCTGGTGGGAATTGTAGTTCCTGAACATCTGGAGAGCCGCAGGTTCCCTACCCCTGGTGTAGAGTATATCGTAGCATCTGAGAAAAATGGAAGCCCAGTGCTGGATCCCTGCTGAGCTCCCTTCTTTTGCCAAACTTTTTTCCTGAGCCACTGCTCCCAAATCTACAGAGTGTAAGGATCTCAGTCGTTCTTGTTTCCCTTACAGCCAAACCTGGCCTTGACGGAGATTCTTTTGGCCGGGCGTCCGGCCAGGACCTGTACCAACCTTGTGAGAGTGCTTATCTCGCTTTCGCTTAGTAGAATTCCGTTCTCATGAGAACGGAGCCGGGGATGGGTTAGTCAGCATTATAACCCGTTGTTTGAGCCGGGTTGCTCATTCCCGCCATGTCGTGTGTGCTTTCTACGACGTCTGAATAAACGGACTCATATTCAACAGCCTTTTATTTCTGCTCTTTGGAATTCCTTACATTATGGCAGGAATCCAACTCATTTTTTTCTCTTGATTGTGTTTGGATCTCTGGTGTTCTAACATGCAGAGATTGAGTACTCTTGACCATGTGGAAGGCACGGTAGCCCCATAGAGGGTTTCGAGCCTTCCCTTTCCAGACTCCGAGAGATCCGGGATGATCCGATTTCGCTGGTGACTCTCTCTCCACCTCGGTCCAGTTCGAGTCTGCCCTCTCTTTCCTTGGACTCCATCGACATGGGTCAGATCGCAGGTGTGTAGATGCATGAGAGTTTTGGGGCTACCATCCATGGATCGAAGCCTGTGGATCGGTTCGTTTCCACCGCATAACGGTGGATTACAAACCCCAGATGCAACCAGTCCCTGAGGAGTTTGGTTTATCTACCATTCATGCTGACACCCAAGAATCCATTGAAAGGTTCCTGGACAAATACTTCCGAGTGATATTCCCAAAGATCAGCAGTGGCATAGCACCGGAGCCTCGTCCCAAAGTTACAGCGAAGCAGGGACGATGACGAGGGTTGGATCGATGATCGGAAGAGGGTTCCACACCACCTCGCAGTTCCAAACCCGGGAGCTTAACCCAGCCGAATGGGTGAAACTGCGGGAGCAGTTGGAGGCATGGAGGAAAACCATCAGAGGAGGAACTGGATCCCGATCCCGACCGCTACTCTATGTCCCTGAAGAAAATTGGGACGATGCGGTGGCTTATGCTAAGGGACGCTCAAACTTGCCTTGGGAGCGAGCTAACTGTGGGAAGAGGAGCCAAAGTCTGCAACGGACCCGAAGAGCAACGCAAGGAAATCCAAATGGAGTTGGACCGTGAAAGAGAAGCGCTGCGCCAATAGTATCAACAGAAAGAATCTAACGATTCATGACAAAGTACTGGATCAGTCCAAACTGGATTTACAGCGCCAGCGCCAAAGCATCAAAGCCATCCAAACCCAGAATGAACTGACTTTATCCGCTCAACGAGACGAGAGCCAAATTGATCGAGAGGGCAGCTTTGCACGCCAAGACTCAAGATGCCTTTAACACGCAAGGAAAGGAAATTGGCTGAACGGGAGCAAACCTACGACGGCAATGAGATGCTGGTTAGAGCCCCAGTTGGTGCCTACACCTTCACCCCGCGACCGCTGCTCCCCTTCCCCTGGCCGAAGCGCTGCTCGCTGCCCGGGTTCCAGCTTTTCAACTTAGGGCACCTCCTCAACCCCCCGTTCCTCCATCGCCTCTACACTATCCAAAGCACAACAACCAGGTTTACATGCAGCAGCAACCCCACGCATCTAGAGCGATTGAAAGAGGGTTCTCATAGACCCCCCCATCCCAGCCTTCGTTTTGATGGCACTGCATCTAAACTTCATTTTATCCTGCAACTCGATGCCTATATGCAAGAATTCCCATGATCTATATCGTTTCTGAACGCCAAAAAATACGGTGACATACTGGGTCGGTGTTGACATGGGGTAGCCATGAGTGGTTTGTTACCTTTATGCAACCGTAGGGGACGGCTACCGCGACGTAGCTGGCTTCCAAGCTGCCATGCATTCGGGTTCCAAGATCCCAATGTGCTGAAAATGATGCCATCCGTGATAGTAAAACCATCCAACAGGGCAACCGCTTCCTTTGCTGATTTTGCCCGCGGAATCAGCTGCAGCGCCAGTAAACTTCCACCGACTGGCCCGAAAGCGCATGAAATGCTGCAGCGCCTTTTCGGGTTATGGATATTAAACTTCGTGGAAACAGTGATCCTATTCGATCCCGCAAACGCTATGGATTGATCGAAGCTCGCTCGCAGGTTGCTGCCCGCCTTGCCTATGCCCGCTGGAGGCCAGCCTACGCCCAAACCAGCCAACACGCCGGCCGTTAGAAAGGCAACCAAGCCCGCCGAAGCGCTGACCACGCCGGTTCACGCTTGGGATTGTGCCTTTACGCGGAGGTCCTGGCCACCTGGCTGCCAACTGCCCGAAGAAGGTAGCCTCCGGGGCCCACACTCCTTCTGCCAAGCTTCCACGCAAATCCAGCCTGCCAACTCGCTGATCATTCCAAAGCTACTTTGATGAGGATGTCAAGAGGAAGAAACTGTGCTTAGTCTTTCAGCTGCACCCGGTGATCTTAATCCTCCCTGATCCGTGGAGGAAGGCAGCCACCATTACTATTTTGACTTCCTTTAGCCAACCCCAGTAAACGACGCTGTATTTCCTACTTCTGCACTTGTGGACTCAGGTTGCTCCCACTGTCTTATGGAGACTCCGCAGTGGCGGTCAAGAACTTGGTTTAGACCGAAGTTCCCTTTGGTGAAGCCCATTCCTTTCACCCAAATGGACGGTAGCCCACTGGGTGGTGAGGGTCCGCCCGGTTCAAAACTCCAACCGTAATTTCTCCGCTGCACCGATCATTGGGAAAAGATTAGTTTCCATTCTGTGCTCCAGTTGCTAAGCACTCCATTGTATTAGGTATGCCATGGCTACTTTCTTTTACACGTAACTAACCTTCGTTTGGAAGGGAACGAATCCTTCAATTCTCAGATCCTGCGGAGATCACATGGATGGGGGGAAGATCCATCGGTAGGGGAGGGGAAGCAACCATCGCTACAGCTTTCAATGTACTGTCGGCTCCCCTGCTGTAGAAATCCCAAAGGCTTATCAAGACCTATCCAGAGTTTCTTCCAGGAAACAGGAGGCGATCAGCTTCCCCATAGAGATACCGATTGCAAAGATCCTGCTACAACCCTGAGCCAATTACCTAAGGGTAGATCTATCGTGATGAGTCCCACCGAGAAAAGGAGCTCCGCCTTCTTAGATAAAAAAAATTTAGCCCGCTGGATTCATACGGCGCAGCCACAAACACACCCATGCCGCCTTCGTTTTATCTGCTAAGAAAAAGACGGTTCATTAAGACTTTGTACTGATTATCGTGGACTAAATGCTGTTTCCATCTCCAACAAATATCCTTTGCCCTTAATAAAAGGACGCCTTGGATGCCCTAGGCAAAGGCCGGATTTTTACCAAATTGGATTTGCGGGAAGTTTATTATCGTAACCAGACGCTGAGGGGTACAAACATTTAACAGCATTTAATACCAAATTCGGGCAATATGAATATTTAATAATGCCCTTCGGATTATTAGGGCCCCAGGGCCTTCATGGCCCTCATAAACGGCGCATTACATGATTTGTTGTACAGGCCAAGGGTAGTCAGATATTTGGATGATGTTTTGATTTACTCACAGACCCTGGAAGAGCATGAGGCTTTAGTCCGGGAAGTTTTACAACGCTTAATTTGATAACTCTTGCCAAGTTGTCAAAGTGCTGTTTCCACCAATCCTCCATAGACTACCTGGGCTATCGAATATCCTCTGACGGTCTAGAAATGGACTCCGCTAAAGTGGCCGCGAGTGGTTGACTGGCCTGCCCCTACCAATAGAAGGGAATTGCAATCTTTTTAGGCTTTGCTAACTTCTATCGTGACTTCATTCCTCATTTTGCCAAACTTGCCTTATCAGCCACTGATCTTTTACGCACTAAAGGAAAGGATTTGCTGCCAAGTCTGGGGCCCTCCCTGGTCGCAGGAATGCCAATTACGCTCCAGCAGCTGAAACAGCTTTCACAACTGAACCAATTCTGACACATCCCACCCTGAGCTTCCTTTCATCGGTTCACGTGGATGCTTCGGATAAGGCGCCACACCCTCTTGCAGAAAAAAAAATAAAGACAATAAATTGGTACCGCGGTGCTTATTTATCCAAAAAAATGTTCTGGTCCCTAACTAAACTGGACTGTCGGAGATATGAAACCGCTGCCATCAAACTTGCATTGAGCACTTGGCCATTGGTTAGAAGGAGCCAAGCACCCTTTCAAGTCTGGTCGGATCATAAAAATTTGGCTGCTTTCCACACACCCTCAAAATGTCCGCTAAACAATTACGCTGGGCTGATTTTTTTCAGCTTTTCCTTTACGGTCCACTTTTTTCCCTGGTAAAAGCAATAAGTTGGCTGGATGCATTGTCCTGCTTCTCCTCGGGAGGGGAGACGCGATCCCTACCGGGATATTCCACGCACTGCTTCTCCCTCCCAGCTAGGGATTGGCTGTCACCACTACAATCCTCTATGTCTCCCCCACCTCACCCATCCCAGCCATCAACCTCCCTTCCTCCAGGAATTTAAGGAGGCAGGATTACGCCGAGCTACCAACAGAGGAAAAGATGCACAGCTACGCTTTGGAGGATGGTGTCTGGAAAGGGGGGTGTTGCGTTCCTCCTCCCCTTCAAAAGCAAGTTCTTCAAGCATGCCATGATGCTCGTCCAGGCTGGGCACTTCGGATTTGTGAAAACCTCTTCATCTAGCCCATACGCCAGTTTTGGTGGCGGCTCTATGCGCAAGGACGTTGGAGTCTTACATTAAAGGGTGTTCCGTATGCGCGGAGGCCAAGTCAATACCGGGAAGCCTCATGGATTACTGAAACCTCTCCCCATTGCCTCCCGACCCTGGCAGGTTATTTCAATGGATTTTATCACTGACTTGCCGGACAGTCACGGGAACACTGTTTTGTGGGTGGTGGTGGATCTCTTTTCCAAACAAGCGCATTTCATTCCTTGCACCACCATACCTTCAGCTCCCAAACTAGTCCGGTTGTTCATTCAACACATCTACCGGCCTGCATTCCTCTCCTGAGAAGGTGGTATCGGATCGCGGGTCCCCCAATTCATTTCTCTCGGTTTTGGAAGGCTTTCCTGAGTTATTGGGAACCACCAGCAGTCAGCGCTCCTCTTTAATTGCTGCATTTCACTAAGCTTTTCCGTACAAACCGTGGGAGGGGAAGGGGGAGATTTCTTTAGGAGAGGCAGAGTGTAAGGATCTCAGTCATTTTGTTTCCCTTACAGCCAAACCTGGCCTTTGACGGAGAATTCTTTTGGCCGGGCGTCCGCCAGGACCTGTACCCAACCTTGTGTGAGAATGCTTATCTCGCTGTCGAGTAGAATTCCGTTCTCATGAGAACGGAGCCGGGGGGATGGGTTAGTCAGCATTATAACCTGTTGTTTGAGCGGGGTTGCTCATTCCTGCCATGTCGTGTGTGTGTGCTTTCCAGGATGTCTGAATAAACGGACTTATAATCAAAAGCCTTTTTATTTCTGCTCTTTGGAATTCCTTACACAGGAATTTTCCAAGCCAAAGATGCCAACTCCAGCTGCAACCAGTCACAAAAATGGCTGGCCTGGGGAACTAGAATCATAGAATCATAGAGTTGGAAGAGACCCCAAGGGCCATCAAGTCCAACCCCCTGCAATGCAGGAACACACAATCAAAGCACTTCAGACATATGCTGATCCAGCCTTTGTTTAAAAATCTCCAAAGAAGGAGACTCCACCACTCTCCGAGGCAGTGAATTCCACTGTCGAACAACTAGGGCCACTCACATCCCTGTAAAAGGTTACATGGGTTTAATGGGGCTCTCAATTGTCCTTTTATATCTTATCAAGTGTGAGCTACTACAGTTCACCTTTTCAAACCCAAAAGGGTCGGCATGATTGTATATTCTTTTATTCCAGAAAGAATAACAAGGTGCAGCTGACTAAGTTGGGCTAATCCAATTGAGCAGCTCAGCTTACAACAACAATGCATTTAGTTTGCAGACATGTGATATCTTTTGAAATCTCTTCAGGGACTTGTCAGCTTGTTGTGTGCTGTTTCAAAACCCAGGGTTATCAAAAAATAAATAAAAGCATTGCTCTTTTAACCTCATGCTGATAGGAATCGGCATAAGAGTCTTTAACCTCTGCCGCATTCTCTGTGGTAACATTTGACTCATTTAGTGAGTCTCTGTAGAACCTCTCATCCCTGTAGAACCTCTCTCAGTAATACAAAACTAAAGTATATCACTGAAGGCAGAAAAGAAAAAGCTGGGGCCAAGAAATAATCTGCTCCTTGTGTAGAGGAGTGGTTGGCAGACTGCAGAGAAATCTTTCCATGGCAACAAACCTGCTGAGAAAAATCTGCTGAGAAAAATCTCTGCCCATGGCACTCGTTCGTCCTTGAATGTGCCCTCCTTGCATGCAGACCAGCTCTATCCTGGGAGATTCCTGAAGATCTGAGGGTGGTGCTATGAAATCTGGATTAAGCGGGGACTTACCAGCAGCAGTAATGATGTCACTGGCGATGGACTGGCATCACTTCCCATGTGCCCAAAAGTGATGTCCGCATGTCACTGGGGGACATCAAGGATGCTATTGCAATGAGCTGACATCACTTCCAGGTACATGAGGAGTGACATCAGCATGTCAGGTTACCATCAATGTCCCTTCTGTTTCCTGCCATTTTCTCTCCTGCAATAGAGAAGCAACTGCTAGCAGTGAAGGATCCCCCACCACCAGGGGCAGAATGGCAACCCTATATAGAATCTGCCCTCTGAAGTTGCCATTTACTCCAGAGGAACTGATCTCTATAGCCTGGAGATCCACTGTAATTCTGGGAGGACACCAGGTCCCGCTCTGGAGGCCAGTGAACTCAGCTGCCGGCTGGGCCTCATAGACACTCTGAGTGAACCAGCCAGGGCTCCCTGCAATTCAATATTTTAGGAGAGACTCAACAAGCCGTCTGCCCACGCAAAACAGCAATAGAAGTCCCAATAGTTGGATTCCACCATGAATCCCTGCCTCTAACAGAGGCTTTTCTCCAAAACCTGCCTTCGTTAGCAAAATGGAGCCATAGGATCCAATCCAAGGGTTTGGTAGGAGTGTGATTTCTCTCTCTTTTTGCTTTTTAGATTTCTGCACTTTCTCTTTCATACAGTTCCTTGAAGTGGGCTAGCATGTTGTCCTACTTCTTTTCGGGCAGACCTAAAGCCATTTTGTTTCTTTTCCAGTGGAAGGAAACGACCCTGAGATGGAGCTGAGTTGACTGTCACAAAGCAAATGCTTCATGTTCGTGCCTCTCTTTCTCTGGTGCAGCTTCCACGGTTTGCGGCTTCCACGGTTGGAGGAAGGTGAAACTGTCTCTGGGCAAAGCTAGAGTGGGAAAGCCTGGGGTCCTGGTTCACCTGAGGACCTTCCACACTCACCGTTTGTTGCGCAGGAACCCAGTCAAATGTCCCGGGGTTTTCAAGCGCTCCCCACTATGCCAGTCACCCCGAACTTGCCGCTCTCCCCGCTCCTCAGCGCGCATCAATTTTGCTGCTGTTTTGAACAGCAACTTTCGGGAAACTGCGCGCTGGGCGTGGGGAACTTCGGCAGCTTGCGCGATACTGAATTTTGTGCTGCTCACTGTGACGTGTGTGCTCCTGACCAATCAGGCAACAGCAGGGTGTGTCTACATGGCGACAAATCCACATCAATTTCAGGAAGGGGGAAAAAATCCTCAAAAGCGGTATAACATCCAATCACAACAGAGACACGCCCCCCCCCCCCCCCCCCCCCGCGCGCCATCAAATGCGTGGTCTCGGGGAATGCTTCATTTCTGAGCCGCGCAGTATTTAGGTAAGGTTATGATACAAACAGTGCTGTGGGGAGCATTTTTTCGCACTGGACAGCAGCGGAGTGTAAAGGGCGCAGATTACATGAGCTACCATTTCTGAAATGGGGAAAGGCCCCTGGGCTTGGCCTGGCCAGAGGAAAGATCAGCCCTGCAGCAGCAGCAGACACTCAAAATGGTGCCTTCTCCTTCCTCTATCAAATGTAGCCCCAAAGGCCATCTCTCCAAGTGTCTTGACCACTTGCCTGTCTTTCCCAGCTGACAAAAAAGATCTGGCCGCTAAACAAAGCCACAATATTGGCTCGGCTGGCCTTGAACACCCACCCCTCGAATAACAAGAGAATCTGGAAACATTTTTGAAGCTATGTCATGCTTAACTCTGGCCCATATTCATCAACAACTCTGATTATACATAGAGAAACTCTGGTCTTGGTAATGATTATTAACTGCCTATAATGGCTTCAAAGTGGAAGTAAGTAATTCAGGCTGGTCGGTTGCCAAGCGCGTGCATGGACTCCCAGAAGATTTTGGAAGGGCAAGGCATGATGGGAACAAAGACATTGCTAACACATTGTCATTTCTGGCTAAAAGTGGAAAATTATGTCACAGATGCTCTAGGATTTTGCCAAGGGAGAGAAGCAGTAGTGGCAATAAAGGGCATCCCTGGCCAATTAGCAAATAGTTTGCATATGCAAGTTAAATTGAGCCTGGTCTCATTTGAAAAGAGACCACCACCCCCCTTCTCTCCCCCCCCCCCCTTCATTTCATGCACTGACTCCAGAGTATGCAAAGTTCATACACAACCATTTCTGGTGTATGATGAGCAATGTTGCAACATTTTTTAAAGCAGATACGTAACAAAGTTCCCTCGGCTGAAACATTTCCAGTCTTCCTCCATTAGTGTCACAAGGGGAGGCAGACTTTTGTCTCCATTCTGTTCATCACAGAGAATGCTGCAAACTGGAGTCCTTTCCATGGAGTCACAGTTGTCTGGAAGACCTTGACTTCATGGTCCTTCCCACATCATTTGACCCACATTTCCCCCACATTTAAATCTTTAAATATCTTTCTGCCAGTACAACCATTCCTCAAACAAGTCAGAGCTTTCCAACTGGGAAAAGCTTTGGCCTCTGCTTTGTGTCCATGGATGTCAGGCTCAGTCTGGCGGCGGGGGTGGCCGGCATTTGCCTGGGGACTGTCAGGCTTTCTGCTTGGCCACACTTTGAGGGGAGGTCTTCTTCCCAGGGTAAACCTTCCTTGAAGAAATGCACCATCACTGGCTCCAGCCAATCATGGATCTGGCCCACCAGCTGACGGAACTCCAAAATGTACTCGGTCACAGGCCGGGTGCCCTGGCGGATCTGCTGGAGCCGGGTGCGCGCCTTTTCCTGCAACGGATCCTTGAACTGCCTTTGCAGCACCAGACGCTCGCCCTGTGTACAATCTCCTGTACCATTTCACTGCTTCCCCTTCCAGGATGGCCCCCACCTCGTGCACTTGCTTGACCTTGTCCTTGTGCTCCCCTCCATGCTTCTGCACGTGGGCCTCCACCTGCACGAGGAAGTAGGGCAAGTTGTCAGTTTGGCTGTCAAACTGGGCCCTCAGCTTCCGCCGCCTTCTTGCTTCAGGCACCAGAGCAGGGATCGGTGCTGGCACAAGAGGTCCCGGAGGTCCCAACGGGCTTTGGGGCAATGATAGTTGTGGGGCACGTTGGCCAGCAGCGGTGGCCAAGGCACCCTTTGGTCCGCCACCGCCGCCAGCAGTCCTGTCCTGGACTCTCGTGTGCATTCCAGACAATTGCAGTATTTAGTGGCTTGGACTCATTTCCCTGCTGGGCATAATGAGTGGGTGGATTCTTCCCATGTGTGGGCTCCGAGGCTGGTAAAGGCGTTAAATTGTGCCTACCCAGACCATGCGTGGGCAGGAGGGGGCCCTTAAAGGAGGCAGAACGTCTGGCTCAGCCTGACGGTTGCGTGGGGCAGGCATTTGCAAGGGAACGGTAAGACTTTCCTCTCTACAGGTGTCGCGTTATCACTCCCACGTAGGAGCTGGGAAAGTGCAGCTGCTTATCAGTGTGAAATATTCCCAGCGGTTCTATGCTTTGTTCTTTACTTTGATATAGGGGACAGTGAGCCCTTTGGTTTCAGGGGGGCAGGATGCCTTGGGGAACATTGGCAAGTAGTTTGCAATGGATTCTTCAAAATTGTCTTGGTGATGTTCACCTTTGCCTCAAAATAAAGACTTTAGAGCTAATCTACAGTTTCTATTATTTTCGGACCTGAGGTCTGACAATGGACAACGTGACTGAGTTGACCCCAAGCACACATCATCTTGTCACCTGCCTCATTCACAGCTTTGAAATCCTCTACAAATCTACTCCAATGGCAAATCTCAGCAACATGTTTGTTACATTTTCTCCACTCCAACATGTCAGCAGGTACAAGCAAGCAAACCCCCCCAGTGAATTGTCCAGACTGTGGCAGATTGGGGGGCTCTAAAGCAGCCAATGCCCCAAAACTGACTCTCTGGATCCCCCCATTCCCAGCCTGAGCAGCCAGAATCATGCCTCAAACTACCCATGGCTGTAGAGTCAGCAGCTGCAGCATTGCAAGGAGCTGTGTCTCACTTGGAGGGCTCCTAATAACACTGTTATATTCTCTGTTGTTTTCAATGTTAAAACAGTCCCAAGACTACACCAGGGACTAGGATTTGGAGGGTGTCGTGTGGATCTGTTTCCAAAGGGTGCCTGCAACAATTGTACCAAAGCATACACACATTTCTGTTAGCAAAAGTACTGCCTAGAGTTGATGGAAGAATTTCAGCTTTTCCAGGGTACAGTTTTAAACAATGAAACTGTGAAAATCAGATTTGACCAAGGAAGATGGTGGGATACAAACAACGAACAATGCATTTCTCAGACAGAAATGGCTTTTCACAACCATCTCCAACTATCTGGAAAATTATCTATCATCTGTACCCAGCAGTGTTTTTGGGGACAGTTTCCAGTCATTGCTTGGTCGGATCTGGTCCTAAGAAGGATGTCTCCTTGCTCCAATCCAAAGACAAAACAAGAGCTGTGCTCTTTAAGGAGTAGGAGCAGGGTCCACCATCCCTGGCACACTTTGCCACAAGCACTTTTTGAATTTCACACACACAGCTAAGTTTCAGAGGAAGTCCGAGCACTTCCTGCTCCCTAATATTCTTCTCATTGGAATGAAAGCATTAGCGGAGTGGGTGCCAATGAACAACCTGTTACCCTGGAGGAAAAGACAGCAGCTCTTTGACATTCTCCAGAGGATTGTTTAAGAACTGCATTGTGGCTATCCGAGAAACACTCCAGGCAACATCCTCCAGTGAGAGAATAAGAAATTGGATCCCTTCCAGTCTAGCTGCCGCACTGGCCTTGGGACCAAGACAGTACTGGTTGCAGTTGTGGACAAACTCTGGCTCCAGAGGCGGTTCGGCACTGCTGGTGTTACTAGATCTCAACATAGCGTTCAACATAGTAGATCATAACCTTCTGGTCCACTGCCTCGCTGATATCGGTGTTCGGGGGTCAGTATTGTGTTGGCTGGCCTCGTTTCTCTGAGACCGGGGACTGCAGGTGGCATTGGGGGGAGAGAACTCCAGGCGTCATCCCATAGTTTGTGGGGTGCCGCAGGGGGTGATCCTCTCTCTGATGCTTTTTAACATCTACATGCACCCTCTGGTGGGACTGGCCTGGAGTTTTGGGCTACGATGTTACCAATATGTGGATGACGTTCACGATGGAGGGCTGTCCGTCTCCGGCCCCTGGAGCTCTCCAGGATTGTTTAGAAGCCGTTGCTGGTTTGTTGAGAGACAGTCAGTTGAAGTTAAATCGAGCAAAGACGGAGGTCCTGTGGTTGGGTCGTGGGGAGCAACCGGTGGACTTTTGCCTGCCTCCACTGGATGGCAAGGCTTTGCATTTAGTCCCGTCTGTCAAAAGCCTGGGAGTAACCTTGGACCCAGCACTGTTGCTTGAGGCCCAGGTTACCTGGATGGCCCATGTAGCATTGCATCACATGCAGCAGTCATAGCAACTGGCCCCATGCCTGTCCTGTTCTGACCTGGCCACAGTGATCCACGCAACAGTCACCTCAAGGTTTAATTATTGTAACTTGCTTTACACTGGCCTACCTTTGATAGTGATCCAGAAACTTAAACTCATTCAACATGTGGCAGCAGGGCTCCTTTTTGGAGCATCCAGCTGGGACCAGATTACACTGGTCTGCATATCTGAGGGACTGCGCCTCCCCATATTACCCTTCTAAGTCCCTCTGCTCCTCAGAGGAGAACCTATTGGAGGCCCCTGGCCTGAGAGACATCTGGCTGGCCTCTACAAGGGCCAGGGCTTTTACGGCCCTGGCCCCAACCTGGTAGAACAGGCTCCCTAAAGAGACCAGGGCCCTGCAGGACTTGCAAAGTTTCCGCAGGGCCTGTAAAATGGACCTGTTCCGCCAGGCGTTTGGCCAGCCAGGTTGAAATTGTATACCCCATTTCCACCTAGGTCTCTTGTGGTCATGGAGGGAGGGGGAGGGAGGGTTTTGTGCCATCTGCTGTAGAAATGCTATTTTATGATATTTCTGAATATTGTTTTTATCCTTTTTGGTTTTAATATAGTTGATTTTACCATTGAATTATTGTTTGTTTTGTTGTTCACCGCCCTGAGCCCTCCGGGGGAGGGTGGTTTATAAGTCTAATTTATACATGAATAAATGATAAATAAATAACGATCAATTCAGATTAATCAGTTCCTACTTCCCTTTATTCCCTTTATTATATCTTCCATTAAAGCTATGTTTCCTTGCTTGTATACTTTCAGAGAAGAATGAATGCTGTGCTTGACAATAATGTGTCATCTATGAAGCAGTGATGGCAAGGTTTAGTGTAACGTTTTCAGCAACTTGGGCAAGAGGAGTTTGCAATTCACAGGCTTGGTCTATGGCACCACATCAGCTCTTTGAGTAAATGTCCTGGTGACAGAGGGAAGCCCAGTGGATCCATGCAGTCCAATGTTGTATACATGGGTGGCAGACAAGAGGCCAGGTAGCAGCTATGCTTGAAGGGAATATCTATCCTTTGTTGCAGCAGCTGCAATGACCACAGACTTTAAAAGGAGGTTAGACAGATGTATGGAGGATAGATCCATCGGTAGCTACTAGCTGTGGAGCCAAGAGGGATCCTCCCTAATCAGTTAGTCAACATCTGAATCCCAGTGCCAGGAGGCAACATCTGGGGAAAGGCTTGGTCTCTATTTATTTTATTTTTATTTATTTATTTTTTCAATTTATATACCGCCCGATTGCCCGATCTACTCCTTATTGTTGACCTCCAGAGGAACTGGTTGGTCACTACACGAGACAGAACACTGCACTACATGTATCACTGATCTGATCCAACAAGACTGTTCTTATTCTCAAAGTCTTTGTGTTTTTTATAAGCAGTGGGGGTGGGGGAAGGCAGGCAAACAACCCTTTTGAAAAAAATTATCTGCTTCACCTGAATTACAGCCGAGACATGTAATGATTTCCTTCAGTGAGATTTATTTTCTGAATCAGGGCTCTTAACTTTGATTGGGGGCTTAAAAGGCTCTCATGCAAAAAGGCACATGTTGTAATTGGGTGAGGGAAATCCTTATTAAGTTTCTTTGTCTCAAAATAGGCATTTCCTTACTTATGAAAAATAATCATGACAAAAGCCTTACCCAAACTTGAGACCTAGGCACACAAAGAGAGTTCAGTTCTCAATTAATCCCATTAATTTCTAAGAGGTGCAGCCAAAGGACTACAGTCAGTGCCGCTATTTGGCTAATGGTGGCCTGAGGACACACTGAGTTTCTATTGTTTGTGTTACCAGGGCAAGAGATCCTCCTTTCCCAATCCTGAAGGGCATATTTTCAAATTTATAATTACATCACAGATTATTCATGCCTTCATTTTTCATCAGTTGGCTTTAGACGTCACCAGATTTGAGCAGCCAGAGCTACCAACAGCAAGGAGGCAACATGCATGAAAAAACCCCGCATGATTACCCTAGATTCCCATGCATCTGAGCAAATCATGTTTTCTTATATTTGTACTAGGTCTGAGTAGTATGATGGTGGAATGCCCAGAGTGGATCTTTGCCTGGACACTCATGGGCAGCTATCTATAATGACTCAGAGCAGTTTATCCTTTCTTCAGTATTACTTGAATGTGGAGCATTTCAATGATAAACTGTCAAACCTTGTTTGATCTTTGACATTTTGTTTCAGGCAGACAAGAAGCTGCATTTACTAAAAACAAAACTAGAAGGAACTATTCCATGCATGCAAGATTCACAGCCTTCTTTGAATTGAAATAAACCTGTTTAAACCTTTGGCATTCACAAGTTTCACCCACCTTTCTAGTGGGGTACTGTGGCACATCATGCTCAGTTAAGCACACTCACGTGGTGTACTTCAGACAATATTCCCACCCCTAGCTTTCAAATGACCTTAATGGCCAAAATCAAGAACCTGGTAATGGCCAAGTACCCTGGAGCTTGTAGGAATACTGAATGTACTTCTGAATGTATACTTGTGGGAATACTGAATACTTGAACTGCTAATGTGTCTGTGTGCAATGGGAGATATCTAATGTTTACAGCAGAAAAGGTAGGATAGCAGCATCTGTGTAACAATGGGCCTTTCCCCACTTACCTCTTTTTGTGTGCCACCCTGCGGCCACCCTGCGTAGAAAAGCCTCCGCAGCTTTTGAGCACGGAGAACTTGTTCCCCACCTCTTTTCGCTGTTAACAAAATAATACGGGGTCCCATAGGAAGTCTCCCGCGGCAATCGGCATTCTGATTGGCTGGAACGCGTGCACGTCATGGACACGCGGAAGTAGCGGCCAGTGGAAGGCTGGCCTCTATTTTGATTGGCTGGTACGCAAATTTGATTTTGATTGGCTGGCACGTTTGTACGTGCAAACGTCATCAAAAAGGCGCTGGTCGCTCTGGATTTTACCTTCAACACTTCCCTGCAGCGACTTGATTGGACTGAAAAATGAAAGCAAAAATCAGTTTCGTTTTCCACTGCCTATGTTCCCCGCAACCCCGTGCGCTCAGCGGCACTTTGCCATGAATGGGTGCTGCAAAGCTGTAGAGCTGTGGAGCTCGAGTAATGGAATGTTGGGACGTTACCTTGTGCACACGTCTCAATTGTGGCGGTTTTTTTGCATTGTAAAAGATTTGTCGCCACGTGTCTAAGTCATCACATAGCTGCCTGTCACGTTATTTCTGACGGGGACACACTTCCTTTAAAAAATGGAGAGGCCTGTTGCCTGATTGGTGGGAAGGCTGTGCGTCACAGCGAATCAACTTCGCGCGAACATCCTAAGTTCCCCACCACCCCGCGGCAAGCGCAGCGTTTCTGAAAAAGTTGCTGTTTGAAGAGGAGCTAATTTGACGTGCGCTAAGGAGTTGGGAGAGCAGCAGATTTGGGGAAGTTGCGCTGTGGCTGCTGGTGTGGTGGGGAGCGTGGAGGACCCCCGTGTCTTTTCGAGTGGTTACCCCGCGGTATATGGTGAGTGGGGAAAGGCCCAATGTTAGCCTTTATCAAAATGATGTTTACTCTTATTATTCATATTTCATTTCATATCATATTCCCTGCTACTGTTTCTGAAGCTCAACTGTACCTTGTCTACATGTACCACAACTGATTTGTCCAAAAGTTATGTCAAGTCATAAAACCTCTCCACTATTTTCCCTCAGAAACAGATTGTCAACAAGGCAATTGGTTTTGCTGTCAAATTATGTGTCCTGACTGAGTAGTTTCTTGAAGAAATTGACCGGAGATTGGAAGCCATCAACTATGGCAAGATCCTCCATACCATGTGAGAACTACTGATGTGGGTCAGAGAAATGATCCACCTAGGTCCGTGGTGGCAAACCTTTGGCACTCCAGATGTTATGGACTACAATTCCCATCAGCCCCTGCCAGCATGGCCAATTGGCAGGGGCTGATGGGAATTGTAGCCCATAACATCTGGAGTGCCAAAGGTTCGCCACCACGGACCTAGGTCAACATTCCCATCTGCTGTCAATGACCAAGCAAAGGTTTCAGGCAACTTTACAAACTGGGTATGATGCTGAGATCTATCTCCTGAAGTAATCCCACGACTGGCTCATAAGCCTTCTAAGAACTGGATGGGAGCTCAGACTCATACACACTTCACTGGACCCAAGTAATTCCATCAACACTTTGCTTTGCTCCCCTCGCTCACGGCTATGATTACTAAGTGGCCTTTGCTGTGAGAAAGCACCTGCTATGGGTCCCTTCTTTGCTTCCTAACCCAGCAAGCTGGTTGTTTGACCCCACCAACCTATCACTGTGCACACAACTGGACTATCTTTTGGGGTGACGTTACCTCTTGGTTAGACACCTCTGCTTACTGAACAAAGCCCAGCACTGCAGAGATCCAGATCCATCTACTTTTCCTTGGAGAGAAAGACTTGTGGTCCCTGCAGGAAACCATGGGGATCTTCCAGAGATATATATCATCTCCAAATAAAGAAGTCTACACTTTTGGTTTCCCTAGCCACTGACAAATATTTTGCACTACATGTAAGAAGGAGAGTTAATCTAAATAAATCTGCAACCACTAATACTTTGGGTGTTTTTAAATTATTTAACTTTTATTACTGTTGCACCATTTATACAATTACATATAATTTCAATGCATCCATTGTACATTTTGCTTTTTCGTCTTTTTTTTCCAATGAGTGGTGTGTTGGTGTCTGTGACACAGAATGGAAGAAAAACTGGAACTGCAATGAATGCAGACTTTTTTTTTCATTTTCACTGACCAATAAACAGAACTACAGGTGCACCCAACCACGGACATGCATTAAACTCGTCATGAGAAATCTAGGTAGGCTAAGTAGGATGAAGAATGCTTTTAAATTTTTTTTCAAACTCCCAAAATATTTGGAGAGAAAGAAGAATTGGAGGATTGGCATCAAGAAAAAAATGTGGACAACTACGGGGGGAGGGGGGGTTGTCTGAAAGTTGCCATTCATTCGCTGCATAAAAAATACAAAACAATAAAAGGTTGTAAATTTTTTTTAAAAAGGAAATACTGCTTTGATAAAGATCCGATTTATGTGGCTCTGGTCCAGAGAGCAGAATCACTTCTATCAATATTCCCAAACCCCTATTAGAGAAAAAGGAACAGATCAAATACGTTGGTGGAGTGCATTTTAAAGCAGTTTAGGTTCAAAACAAAAGAAGTTCTGTACTTTCAGACCCTGGGATTTTCTTCTGCTTTCTATATCTGATTGAAATACAGGACTTTGTAGAATTGGCAGAAAGCATATTAGATATTTCCCCCACAAAAATACTATTTGGATTCCCCCCCACCCACCCCTTTCCCACCCACCCACCACCAACACCACCCCCAGTCTCCCAGCCTTCTTCCTCCCTCACAACTGAATGGGACAATCCATTATTTTATTTTATTTTATTTTTCTCGGGCAATATGTATTTCATATCTCAGACCTGAAACAAGTTAGCAGAGCTGGGCCGATGGCGAGGGAAGAGAATTAAAAAAAAAGACACAGGTTGTTTTTAAGTGGTTTTTCCCCCCAATAGGCTGTCCAAATTTAATCTTTCACTGCTATGGTTTGATCCGAAAGAGTAGCCGGAGTTTCAGACGTTTTCGCTTCCTCTGGTGGGGCTGCCGGCTCTGAGGCCTTTGGAGTTGAACTAGGTGCTTCTGTTGTTGCCGGGGTCTCCTTGGAAGAAGGCGCAGCCTCGCTGCTGCTAGGTTTTGAGTCTGAAGCCACTTCGCTTTTAGTTTCTTGGGCTGCAGGAACTGGAGCCTCAGTCTTTTTGGCCTCCCCCTCCTCCTTGCTCTTGCCATCTCCTTTACTAGTGGTGACTTCTGAAGGCTGGGAAGCTTTTGCATCACTGCTGGGGTCTGAGGGTTTGGGCGCTTCGCTGCTGGGCTCCTCTTTCTTGGGTGCCTGCTGCTCGTGGTTCTTCGGTGGCTCCACCTTGGTGTCAGCCGCCACCTCTTGCTTCTCAGGCTCTGACTTCTTAGCTTCTTCCTGGCTTTCTGCTTTGCCTTTCTCTCCTTCTTTGTCGTCCGTCTTGTTGGCAGCCATTTGAGCCTCCTTCTCACCCTTCTCCTCCTTGCTGTTCTCTTTCACTTCAGCTGCCTCTGTGGTGGCTGGCTGGCTCTGTTCATTCTCTTTTGAAGCCTCCCCTTCCTCTGCAGCTGCCCCCTCAGCCTTCTTGTCCTTGTCTTTCACCTTCTCGTCATTCACATTGTAGCCCTTCTTCTTCTTGCTCAGTTTGCCTCCCATGTTGGAGCTCTAGAATCAAGGCAAGAGGAAAAGGTTACCCAAAAATACAATAATCCCACCTCATATTACCTAGGAAATCAAAATGAAATAGATTCATTCTCTTATCATAAAAGGAAGATCAGTACTGGGAGCAGAGGGATCTTACAACTGAAGGCTGAGGGCCTATTTTCACCACAGACTTGTATTTCTTTTGTACCCATCCAAGTATTATTGTTATCCTTCAAGATATTAAAGAAGGAGAACCAGTGGGATGTACTAAAGAATGTTCGACTAGGACTGGAGGGATTAGTGTTCAGATTCTGCCATTTTGCTATTTATTTGTACCCTGCTTTTCTCCCCATAAGGGCTTAAAGTGGCTTACATTATTCTTCCCTCCTGTATGTTATCCTCAAAACAGGTTAGGTCAAACAAGATTGATGGACTCCACCACCACCACCACAGGACATAAGCCTTCCACAAACATTAGGAAAGACGCATCCATTGCCCAAAGACCCCCCCCTTCACATAAAACCCCTCCTCAGCAGCAGTGGCGTAGGAGGTTAAGAGCTCGTGGATCTAATCTGGAGGAACCGGGTTTGATTCCCAGCTCTGCCTCCTGAGCTGTGGAGGCTTATCTGGGGAATTCAGGTTAGCCTGTGCACTCCCACACACGCCAGCTTGGGCTAGTCACAGCTTCTCGGAGCTCTCTCAGCCCCACCTACCTCACAGGGTGTTTGTTGTGAGGGGGGAAGGGCAAGGAGATTGTCAGCCCCTTTGAGTCTCCTGCAGGAGAGAAAGGGGGGGATATACATCCAAACTCTTCTTCTTCCTCATCTCTTCCACATGCCACTCCACTCCTCACATCATTAGAATACAAGGTAAAAACTAACATTTCCTCACAGTTATCAGCAACAGTACTAAGCAGAACAGGAACACATGAATAAATTACATTTGGATAGAGAGGAGCACACCCCTCCCTGGATTAATTTTAACTAATTTTATTGACATTTTTAAAATCCATCAAAATTCCTACAGATAATTTGTTGGCATAGAACTCTCTGCGTATATTTCACATCTCACTTTTGACAATATATTGAACTCAACATTTTTCAAAATAGTTGGATGAGTTTTGATTGTTTTAGCCCTTCATGTGATAGTTTACACAACACCTTCCTTCACAAAGGAGGCTGAAACTGAGATGCTGAAACAAAATGGTTATCTGAAATATAAAGTTGGCTTCTTGTCCCCATTCTAACACCTCACAGGGAAGGAAAGCATCAGATGGTTCGGGTAGGAAGGCACGTCCACCATGGTCCCAATCCCAGTTGGGCATTGCATGCACACGAATAGAGGAGAAGCCCCAGTTCACATGAGATGGTTACATCTGACACAATGTGGGGTTCCCAGTCCAGTGTACTCTCTAATGTGTGAAGACACACAAGCCAAAAGGATATCCTGTTGTGAAGCACAGCAGTTTTGTTTCACGGTTTGTTGCCATGCTGCTTGAATTACCTGTATTAACTACATAAGTAAAGGAATTACTCCTCAGAGCCTGAGCTGTGAAAAAAACAGTTCCCACAAATGCAACTGAACAGCACCAGAAACCAAAATGGACTCCACACAGCCACAAGAGAGGTCATTGACCCCACTTTGGTCTGAGAGCTCGGTCAATGAAGTCTCATAATGTTAGAGCCACTCTAGTTCTCACAGCTCACCCAGATACGTCGCTCTAATGCTGATTATATAAAGGAAATGAAGTTTTTCATGCCCATCCAGTCACATGGCAACTCAGAGCAGTTTTGCAAATCAGCAGGAACCAAGACTTGAACAATGGTTGAGAGCATATTTGCTTCCAGATAGCCAATCCCCAATTAAGCCTGTATTTGTTTGCCTGGCAAAGCTTGGATAATATAAGCAAGCTTTTGTTCAAAATGCCTCTTTTTATTTTTTTCAAGTTGTCCCTTTTTTACATGACTGGAAAAGTGCCTGCCATTAAGAGGGGGGAGGGGAGAGGAAGGTCAAGTGTCTCTTCTTGTGCCATGAAACCCACGGCTCCCTCAGACGGTCCCTGTCCGTGGAAGCGGGCGGACTGCCCAGCGGCCAAGGGAACAGGTTTCCTGATTACTACAAACTGAAGAGCAAATGGCAGTGAGTACTTATTGGGGTAAAGAAGCCCCTCGGGGTCATGGCAAGTATTCCCCTGCTTGGGGAACCAGAATGCCTAGGGTGAGGTTCAGCCACATTCCAAACATCAACCCAATATATAGGGCATCTGGAGAGATGGCCTATATTTTTCCTGAATGAATGAACGAACAAACAAACAAACAAACAAATGGACGGACAGATGGATGGATGAAGAAATTAGATGTATATATTGACAAAGTGTATATCCCAACACCCAGATATGCAAGGTGTATATCTTGACAACCCGCTCAAACATGGCTCCTGTGGCTAACTGCAACAGCTCACTGTAACTGTGGGTCACCCCATTCTGCAGAAATCAGTGAAGCAAGGATATGGAGGTTTGCCAGGGGCAATCATTTTCAAACTGTGAAAAGGGTGATCAAGAACCATTTTCAACAGAACCCCAAGGTAATATGTATTTCCATCCTAGATTCCTCCCAGAACCATATCAACTTGCAGTAATAATAGTAACAAATGTACATAATCAAATGGATCTGCCAAGTTGGACCACCAACACACTTAATCCAGAATAGTCTGCCTTGGCCAGCAGCATCTCAAGCAGAGGAGGGTTCAGTAACCAAACAATCAAATTTGTCAACTAGCTGGTGAATGGGCTGCTTTTTTTACCCTGGTTAAATACAGTTAAGCATTCTATGAAGTCAAGAAAGCCTTTGTGTAAATGGACACCTTTTCACAATGGCATCATGGGAATATCTAACAACCATAATAAGCTACTTTGTTCCATGCCTCAGAAGTAACCAGCTTCATATACAAATAGGCAACTCATTTAAGAACAGGAATCCCCTGTTGGCTTCTCTCTCCAGAAATCTTCTACCCTCCCCAACGTGCCACATGTGGTTGCAGCAAAGGAACACAGTTAAACAAACACACACACCTCACACACACCAGCAATCATCGGAACGGCAGGCCACTCTTGACTTCAGACTGCCACAAGGATCCACAACGATGGGGAAAATCTATTTGTGCTCTGGAAACCTTCTGAGGGAGGTTAGATACTGGACTCAAGTCTCTGGGTTTTTGTTCTATCAAATGCACCCGCTAATCATTTGAGTCATGCTTTGATAATATACCCAAGTGTTTTGCAGGGAAAGACTGCAGTGGTAAAATGCTAAAGCAGAACTCTTTCCTAGCTCTGCTCCCTGAGTTCCTTATAAGGGGAGATGTCAGGGTGTGAACCTGTATGGGAAACGTCTGCCTAGCAGCAGTCCTCTTTCAGCACGGCCTGGACCATAAATGCCAATGGGGGCTTGTGCCATCACACACAACATGTTATCCCAAGTACCTCCTTAACCCCTTAGTCTTGCTTTGGGCTGAAGGAACTTGACGCTCACCTCCAGGGCCCTAACAGACTCTGACAAGGAATCCACGCTAGGCCTGTCTGCCACCTTCCTTGTTCCCCTAAGAAGTTGTGAGCGGGCACAGCAGGACAGGGGGGAGGCTGCAGTTTGCTGCTCAGGCTGATGGTGTTTGATCTCTCCCCCCCCCCCCCCAAGGCCCCGAAGGTCCCATTCTTTTAAACTGGGTTTGTACTTGTGCAATTTCCAATAGATTGGGCCTTTAAGTAGTTTATGTGAAACTGACCCATGCATCTTGAGATTCAGAACACAGAAAACAACACATAGTCAGGTCCATTGCAAAGACTGCAATAGGGCTACATTGCATGATGACCACAGTAAAGCTATGCTCATACTGAAGCAACCATGGCTAGGCTTCTCCACTTGAGAAATGCTTGAAGTAGGGTCACTAGCCCAGAGCGACATTTGGTAAAGAGATTCCTTAAATTACAGGCCATGATTCCCTAAACAATGCAAAAGTGTGACTAATCATGATAACAAATAATCCACTCTTATTTAACTCATAAAACCCCAAAGTGACAATATTACCACTCCACAACTCACTATGCGCATCTACATCAGAGCATATCAAGGTGACTTGATGCAAAGGTGCCTGTGCGGGGGGGGGGGGGGGCATTTCGTGGCCTTTTCATTTTATGAAGATTAGGCAAAGTTGCATCTGCCCAAATCACCTCTTCCTTGTTATGAAAGCCACGTGATCCGACTTGATCGACAACCATTATTGTTAGAATTAATTAGAAATAGTGAAGTATAATATGAAGTAATATACACTTAATTATGTTTTTTTGAAGTGGAACACAGTGCCTTTCAAACTGTTTTCTGGGGAATTCTGAGGTTCCTCAGAAAGAAGACAAGTTTCTCTAATGTTGTTGAACTTCTACAAATCTGCACTTGCACAAAAGTGTATAGTGGATAACACTCTGAGTTCATTTGGGGCAATGATTAAGCCAAACCAGTCATAACATGCATACCACAGAACTTCTGTGGGCCTTGTGTGAGGTCCGTTTGGGCTCCTCAACCCACCTCAACAACCACAAGGGAACCTTGGAGTGCCTGCCATGGAGAGGATTCTGGTATGTAAGAGCCAGTGTGGTGTCCTCATTAGAGTAGGATGACGGAGACCATGGTCCAGAACCTCACTCTGCCATGAAACTAACTGGGTGACCTTGGACAAATCACTCTCTCTCCCCCAAGGATAGAACAGGGAGGGGAGAGCCATATATGCCACCCTATTACCTTTTAATCCCATCCTTTCTCCCAAAGAGTTCAGAGTGATATACATGACTTCCCCCTCCCTGTTTTATTCTCACAATAACCATGTTAAAACCTGAGAATTAAAGAGCATCCCCACAATATTAACTCAAGGCTCTTGCATGGTTGGTGAGGGGCTGTGGCTCAGCAGTAGAGCATCTGCTTGGCACACAGAAGGTTGCAGGTTCAATTCCAGCATCTCTAAAAATGGTCAGGTAGGAACAGGTGGGAACAGCCCTATTAGGTAGGGCAAGATATAAATGGGAAAATGGATGGATGGATGGATGGATGGATGGATGGATGGATGGATGGATGGATGGATGGATGGATGGATGGATGGATGGATGGATGGATGGATGGATGGATGGATGGAATTCAGACCTCAATCTGAGAACCCGGAGAGCTGCTGCCAATGCTAACCTTGATAGACCAAGGGTATGACATGGCAGCTTCCTGCGTTCATGAGTGTCTTGTCTTTCTCTCTGTCCACCCAATGGCGAAGAAGAAGAGGGTTTTTTGGATTTATATCCCCCCTTTCTCTCCTGCAGGAGACTCAAAGGGGCTGACAATCTCCTTGCCCTTCCCCCCTCACAACAAACACCCTGTGAGGTGGGTGGGGCTGAGAGAGCTCCAAAAAGCTGTGACTAGCCCAAGGTCACCCAGCTGACGTGTGTGGGAGTCACAGGCTAATCTGAATTCTCCAGATAAGCCTCCACAACTCAAGCGGCAGAGCTGGAAATCAAACCTGGTTCCTCCAGATCAGAGTGCACCTGCTCTTAGCCATTGCTCTTAGCCACTACGCCACTGCGAACATCACAAAGCTGAAGGACTGAAAGATGATTGAGTTCAGTGAGATAGAAGAATGCAAAGAATTTTCCTTGCTGTCCTTCTCTTGAGCTTTTCAAGGAATGATAGGCCAGACATTTCCAGATGTAGGAAACCTGTCTTCTGAGCAAGAATCCTAGGCTTAATTTGCAGCTAACCAGATGTCCAGCGGCATCTTTTGTGAGCATCATGAGATGCATCCCTTCATAGTGTTGATGTAACAGGATATCAAGGCACCACTACTTGAAGACACTTGAAGGCACTGACCACTCTCACATCCCTTATCTCAGGAGCCATTTTGAATGGGACACACTGACCACTATTCAACCACCATGTTGTGATCCACTTCACTGTTGGGTAGTGGTTAAGAGCAGGTGGATTCTAATCTGGAGAACCAGGTTTGATCCCCCACTCCTCCACCTGAGTGGCAGAGTGAACCAGAAGGTTGCAGTGGCTCAGACGGGGCTGTGAGGTGAAAACAGCAGCAGCTGGAGCTGAAGACCCCTGAAAAAAAGGGAAGGTGATGGGACAGACAAAAAGGTTGGTTCTCAGGTGTTGTGCTGGATGGGGAGGGGAGATACAGCTGGCTTTGGGGAGGGAACCACCTGGTGTGGGGAGAAGGACCCCCTGGGGAGGGGAAAGGATCCCCTTATGATTTCTGATGACATAGGGCCAAGGGGAGAAGAAAGGCAGGATGGGTTGCCCCCATCTAGGTTAGTGCCCTTAACTCACTGAGTTTTTAAAAGCCTGTTGTATGTCTTTGTTCAACAGGCTTTACCACTAGTTAGATTATAAATGGTCCTGTGTTGGATTTTGGACCCATGAGCTTGGCAATGAAGTGACAAAGACACCATTAAACACAGAAGGTTATGAAATACAAAACTTCCCAAGCATATCAGTCCACATCTCAGATCAGTGTCAGAATGGCAGGCCAGAGATTCACACCAGAATTATGCACAACAAAGGTCCTGGGAGTCAAACCCATATCTGGGCAACATTTCTGACTTGCTGTTCTGATCAAAGTGAATACACACAGGCCTCTTATTGGTATTGAGAAGTCATCTGACCACTCTCACTTAGCAACCTTGTCTTCAGAAGAAGTATTCAGAGGGGACAACCAAGGTGGTTTCCCTTTGAGGTGCAGAGGATAGGATTTCCTGGCATCTGATCATCCTAGTGAGAGGGCACAATATTCTTCACAAGTAGTCAGCTATGACAGACAAACACACCTGAATAAAGCACCAGTGGGAAGAATTTACCAAGTCAGTAAAAACAGAACAGTAATCTCAACTTACAGTCAAACGCTACACTGCTGGAAACTGGGAAATTAGGATCTGGATTTAACTCTGGTAGCACCTTACAGAGCAACAAGATTTTAAGGCAGTGATTCCTAGTTCTGTGGTACCCTGGGGTGCCATGAGCACGTCCCAGGGGTACCATGACAATGCTACCACCACCCCTACACTGGAATCAAATGGATTTTGAAGGGTGGAAGCCTCATGGGCTTCCTTTAAACACTGAAAAACAGCATTTTTTTATTTGCTTAAATTCGGCATGGATTGGGAGTAGATTTAAAGGGAGCTCTCCCTTTAAATCCCCCCAATCCACACCAAATTTAGGCAAACAAACAACGTGACTGTCAACGCTGCTTTCCCTCCCCTCCCCTCCCTCTGCTTGCCCCCCACCCACCCACAGGCCAAAAATGGAAAAAAACCAAAAATGCAAAAAAAAAATCAAATGAACCTCAAGCATACCCTGAGATTTGAAGAGCAAGTTCAAGGGTACCGTGACGTCGAAAAGGTTGGGAAACACTGTTTTAAGGATATAACCTTCCAAGAGTCAAAGCTCATTTCATCAAATGATGGAAAATGAAGAAATCACTTCCCCCCCCCCAGTAATTCCCAGACTTCCTTTTTTTCTTGTTCTGTCCCCTTAGTGCCTCCATCAGACCACATTTCTCCACCCCTCTTTCACCATTTCATTATCCACTTCTGCTTCTTGGTTTTCTCTCCTGGGCACCTTTTGTCATTTGCTTCCCCAAAGAGTCATGACCACTCTTTACTACACAATGAAACCATCTTGATTCCCATCATTTCTCCGCCCAGGAGTGGCTTTCCCCATCCCACCCTTGGGGAAATTGATCTGTCATTCTGAAAATACTCTGAAACATTAGCTTTGCATGCTTTTTGTGCGAGGGAGATTCCCCACCCCCCAACTTCTGCAATTCACTTTTTTCTCTCAGCAGTGAAAGGCTGATTGTGCAGTCTGGTTTGTCTTAAGTGTCACTGTGAATTTTTCTGCAGCTTCATCACTCCCTGAGACCTCGAGGCTTCATCTTGTGCTGCCTCCAAGAGTTAAATGGCCCAGAGGTGATGAAGAATTCTTCACTCTGGTTCAGAAGGAACAGCCAGATGCGCTTGCTGAGATTTTCACATTTCCCCTTTCCCTAACTTGGCACATAAGCAACTAGCAAATTATTCTGCTTTCACAGCAAACTACTGTTCAATGTTACATCCAAATGGGGATTAAATCATTATGTGGAATCCTGGTTTGCAGTGAAAGCAAATGTCATGATAAACACTGATTTGCTGGGAAGGCAGAAATAATTCATTATCTGGTCATGAACAAAGGGAGGAGGGGTTGGCTAAACCAAAGGACACTCCTTTTCCATCCTCAGTCTTGGTTACACAGCAGCAAACTAGGACTTGTATGCCTTCAGCTATGTTATACCTTCAGCTAAAAAAAAATTAAAGCGGGGGGGGGGAGGCAGACACGAGAAAGATTTTACTGACAGTGAATTAGGAGCCACTGACATGCATCTTCTTGTTCTTACAGAAACTTAAAGCCTGGGTGGGGCTACAGGTAGGTAAACCAAAGGAAAAGAGCCAAAGGTATCTTGATCCGTGGATTTTATCCAGTGGCTCTGAGCCTGATCGATCAGGACTACCCATGTTCTTGTTCCTTTGTTTACTTGCTTTTGTTTAAGTACACTGCTGAGAAATTGACATTTCAGTGAAATTCATAGCTACTCTGGATCTCTCCAGGGAGACGATCTCTCCAGCACATCAGGTTGCTTGCCAAAAAGAACAGGTGAGGGGAAGGATGGTGCCAAACCAAAACAGTCTCCTCACTCTTTTTTGGCTTCTTCTGACCACCCTGTCCCTGGAGTCCAAGTGCAGCAGCCCTGGTCCAATCTCTTGTTCCATTAAGACAGCAGAGAATGGAATTTCTGAGAATGACAAAATGGAAGGGAGGGCATCTTCTTGCCCTTTGCTCGCCAGGCCAGCCAGGCCACTACCGGAGTCCCAGCCGTTCTGGACATCTAGTGACATTTGGTGAGGATCAGTCAGTTGCAGGGGGCCTGCTTCTGTCTTCAGTGTGAGTGGATTTCTGGCAAATCTCTATCTTAAGTTCTTTGGACCAATATTCTAACGCAATTATTTGTTTCTGTATGGCAAATGCCAGATTCAAACCTGTTTGACAACAGCAAGACAGAGCAATACAAAGTTCCTCTTAAGATGCAAGCAGTTTTTCCTAGTCGCATTTAGGGGCGGTTCACATCTCCCAATTCTCACTGACTGTGTTTCTCATGTTTCTCTGCTTCCCTGAACTTCCTCCTTGGTGCCATTTCTGAGCTCACTCAGCTTCCTGTTTATTTGCAGCATTTCTCTGTCCTTTTATCTTCAAAGCATCGAGTATATGAGGAGTATAGAATGCAGCATGAGGCTGTGAAGCACTGAAGCATCAGCTGAACACAGAACAACAACAACAACAAAACCCAAGGGGGGGGGGAAATCACATAATAGTGGCCAGAAATAATTTCAAGGGGGTGAGTATAAACAAAAGGGGGGATTGAAAATGTTTTACAGACATTTTAGGGATCTATGGGGAGAGCTGCTCAGCACACTTGGGGGTGCCTGGTTTCAAGTCGAACTCACAGAGAGGCCTGATTGGTCTCTGCCCAGTGCAGGGAGGCCAGCCTTGTTTGCTCACACCTCCGCAGCCATCCTGGAGGGAAGTGAGTCTCTTTTTCTTCCTGTTAGCTTTTCGAGATTATATTTCTTAGACTCCTTTCCTGACATTCCTGCTGCTGTTTCTATCTAATACTGCACTGGTGGGATGACTTTTTATTGACATTTTTATTTGTTTCCTTTCCATTGTACACCACATTGACAATTTAGAAGTGGCTTTGAAATAACGCACTCATGAGTAAAGGGAAAGTCCAACATAGCTAGTGGTTCTGAGGATTACTGTAATAAAGTGAATTGTTCATGAAGTAATATTGGAGTCTACATGCCATAGTAACATCACCCTAGATGAACTGTTCTAAATAGGCTCCAGGACTGAATTGACAGGAAAATGCTTTGCAGAAAATTGCTCTAAGCAATCATGTTATAAAAGAAGGACTGTGTCTTTAACACAATTTTTTTTTACAATTACAGGATGTCCCTGGTGATCGCCTAATGAGATAAGATTTTGTTTGCCGTAACTGACTGGAACATGCAGTTAATTTTATGACCCAGTAGCCAAATGTAGTGCAGCTTTGCACCAGTGGATGTTGCTGTTTGTAGAGCCACGTTTCCCTAGTAAGTAAGCTGCATGGTTTTTTTTTTTTGTCTCGGCATTTGGAAATGTGAGAGAAATACATGAGTGATCAAAAACATGAAACAACACACCTAAAAACCTCTCCGATTCTACTAGGCTGCAATCTAACACACACCTGTGGGAATTGCAGTTCATTTACACAGGCACAGTAGGACCACTTTGTAGGCAGATTATTATGTGACAGAGAAAACTAATTTTTAAAATCCAAAACAGATCCTATGAATTCAAAACTGGAAGGTATGCCGCACCAAAACGCCGTCCGCAGGGAGCTGTTCGCATGGGGGGCGCAGCTGCTTTGCAGCCGCACCGCCCTCACGCCTCCCCAGCAGCACAAAGCCGCTGTTTCCCAACCTCGCTCCCCGAGCAAGGTTGTTGGGAAACAGCGGCTTCCAACCGCTGCCGTGCAAACGGCAGCTGCTGGAAGGCGCCATCCCTCCCCCCTTTCCCAATCGACTTACTGTCCCTGTGACCGTCCGGCGCGTCGCCAAGGCCGGGGGACATGTCCCCCTGCCCTGCGACTCCAAAGCGGTTGCACAGGGCCGGGGGGACGTATCCCCTGGCCTCGGCGACGCGCCAGACGGTCGCAGGGAAGGTACGTCGATTGGGCGATGGCGCAATGCGGCCTGTAGTCACATACGCCGACCCAACCCCCACCGTGGCCGTGCGGAAACGGCCTCAGAGTCAAACAGCCCTTTCTGCCAGGAAGTTCTTCCTAATGTTTAGGTGGAATCTCTTTTTTCATAGTTTAAATCTATTACTCCTGGTCCTAGTCTTTGGAACAGCAGAACACAAGCTTGCTCCATCTTCAACATGACATCCCTTCAACTATGTAAACACCCTTTAACCTTCTTTTCTCCAAACACATCCAGCTCCCGAAGCCACTCCTCATAGGGCAGTGTTGGCGAACCTTTTCGAGGCCGAGGGCAGCCCAAACTGCAACCCAAAACCCACTGATTTATCGCCAAGTGCCAACACGGCAATTCAACCTGAATACTGAGGTTTTAATATAGAAAAAACGGTTGGCTCCAAGGCACGCATTACTCGGGAGTAAGCTTGGTGGTAGTTGGTGGCTTTGCTTTGAAGCAACTGTGCAATGCTTCAAATGGGTAAATCACAACCCTAGGAGGGTTTACTCAGAAGCAAGCCCCATTGCCAGCAACTGAGCTTACTCCCAGGTAAAGGATCACGCTTTAGTTCTTCCCATAAAAATCAGTATGGTTTAACAGTGTTTTACAGAGTTACCTACACTGCTTCCCCAAAACTAGGTCTTAAGTTTAATGCTAATAATCTCCCTGAAATAATTACACTAATATCACATGACGAACTCTGTACACATGTGCCACAGAGAGGGCTCTGAGTGCCACCTCTGACACCTGTGCCGTACGTTCGCCACCACTGTCATAGGGTATGGAATTCTGACCTTTTTACAGTTTTGGTCACCCTCCTCTGGATCCATTCCAGCTTGACAATATCCTTCTTGAGTTGTGGTGTCCATAACTGGAGGTCTGACAAATGCAGAATAGAGAAGTACTATTACGTCCCGCATTCTAGACATTACCTATTGATGCAGCCCAGAATTGCATTGGCTTTCTTGGCTGCCAAACTGCACTGCTGACTCATGTTCAGTTTGTGGTCTACTAAGACTCCCAGGTCCCTTTTACATGTACTGTTATCAAGCCAGGTGTCACCCATCCTATATCTGTTCATTTCTTTTTTTTTCTGCCGAAATATGGTACCTTACATTTCTCCCTGCTGAAATTCATTTTGTTAGTTCTGGCCTAGCTCTCTAACCTGTCCAGGTCATTTTGAATTCTGATCCTGTCCAAAGGGGTATATATTAAATAATCTATAAATGCATTAAATAAACTATAAATAGAAGATTAAAGAAATAATTTGGTTTAAGATGACAAACATGACCAAAATTAATGTGAATGATCAAAGTTATTTTCTGTTGTTGCAGACCAGAATGGATTGAAATTAAATCAAAAGTGTTTTGGGCTAAACATTAGGAAGAAGGTCCTGACAGAGCAGTTCTGTCATGACAGTTAGATCATGGTGATCACAGCCTATCCAGCAGAGGCAGAGGCAGCAAAGAAGGGAATGATCTGACAGCTGGAGAACAGCAAGCAGACCGGCTCATTCCAGTTGCAAGTGGCCTTTACAGTGATTGGTGGAACTATGTATATAAGCAACAGCAATGTACTGTATGTTGGTTCCTTAGGGAAACAAGTGCCTGGCGGAGCACTTTGTTGGACTTTTTAAAATACTCTGTATATAGTATCTTGTACATATAGCAACTCTATGGTAAAAGCCTTCTTTTGAAAGAATCTGCTGTGCGGAGTATTTCTTCTTCTTGAAGGTGGGAGTTTGCTGTACATGCCCACTTGTCTGCATGAGTAGTACCGCTCAAGTCTGCTATCAAGTTCCTCAGTGGTTCCTTGGAAGGGGGGTTCCTTCTTTGGGGGGGGTCTCCTTCTTTGGAGGCTTTTCAGCAGAAGCTAAATGGCAAGGCTGATTCTGTGACCGAAGGAACATCATGAAGGGATGCATCAATCCTCAGTTCTCATGGCCCTTTCTTACATGCTCAGGGGAATGCCGATCGACTACTACTTGGGGATCAGGAAGAAATATTCCTCCAGGCCAAATTGGTTGTGGTGGGTTTTGAGGGCTGTGTGGCCGTGGTCTGGTGGATCTTGTTCCTAATGTTTCACCTGCATCTGTGGCCGGCATCTTCAGAGGTGCATCCAGTTGAATCCGGCTGTGAAAGCATTCGACAGAGCTCAAGGTTGTTTGCCTTCCTCTGGGCCTAGAGCAGGGAACACTGGGGGAGTGGTGGATTTACTGCATTGTGACCCCTGGTGTCCCTTCTAGCAATATGTTTTCCATGTTTCTGTGATTTCAATGGAAAAATCTGACATGTGCTCTCCGGCCTCCACCCCACCCCATCAAAAGGACTTTGGCTGCCTCCTACCCAATGTTTGGAAATTAGACTTGGCATATCCGAAACAACTTGCTTTCCTTAGGATTTTGGGACTCAGGTCTACGGCCTGGCATCCAACTGTGCTGCAAGAATGCTTATATGTTAACAAATGCTTGTTTACAGAGAACATTTGAATGGAAGTGTCTGAACAAGGAGACACTCCCACCAGCAAAAGGCACCAAAGGACAGCAGAATGTTACCCCAAATGAGGAAATTCAGAGTTTTGGCTGGGCAGTCAACAGTGATACACCTATATGGTGTGTACATCGGGTCTGCCCTTTCCCTATAGGACATACTGGCATGGTTGCACCATGCTTGCTCTGAAGAAGTATTTACTTTGAAACACCAACACTTCTGCTTTGCAGTCTGAATTATGAGATTCTTAGCAGTTCAAAGCCATGTTGCTGTAAACTTGTCACAGAGAATTCAGTTTTGTTTGAAGATGCCTTTTCTTCACAGCTCCAATACAGCAGACTCCTCCTGCTCTGAAAATACTCGGTTTCCACCAGCTTGGCTTGTCTCCCTTCTTAAGAGCCTTGCAAGATTTCTTTAGTGGTCTTGCCCAGAAGGCAGGGAGGGGTCTAGGTATTGATCCTTGATAAAATTTGTATGGGCAATAGGACATTTTTTTGAAAAATGTTCCTTCCCTACTTGAATGGTGGAGACAGCTTATAAGTCCGCACCAGTGTTGTGATTCTGTTGTGTAACAGATACAGTTGCCAACATCCAGGTTGGGCCTGGCGATATCCTGGAATTACAATTGATCTCCAGACTACAGCGAGAGAAAATGGGTTCGTTGGAGGGCAGAATGGGTGGCATTATTCTCTGCTGAGACCCCTCCCCTTGCAAACCCTCCCCTCCATAGGGTCTATCCATCAAAGTTCCAGGAATTCCCCAATCTGGAGTTGGCAACCCCAGTAACAGAGCTCTGGGGTTAATTTTTAGAAGTGTAGCTGATGCCACTCTATCACAATCACCCCTTTCAGCCTTCCCCTTTAGATCAGAAACACAAATGGTTAAGTCAGGAACTTTGCTGGGGTTCGTAATACTAATATCCTTCTGAAACAGAATAATTTTTAAGCCAAAAGATCACATATGCAAATACCAAGAGCCTTTTTCAGATGGTACATTTGGTGGTATTCATCTGTGCATATCTGGAATGCATACTACCCATAGGCCTTTGCTGAAAACATGCACAGGGGCCATTTCAGACAAAATCAAGACATTTGAGTATTGAGAAGACTGCAGGTTTCACTCCCTCCTGGTACACAACAGTCAGATCCCCCCAAATGTAAAGTTTCAAAAAAGCTAGTGAACATTCACATCAGTGCATATGAAAAGTTTTTTTCTTTAGTTTGCTTCTTATTTGGGATGTGCATCGGCATCTGCAAGTGATAGGAAACAGGGCAGCAACGGCAGCCCACTGACCACAAGCAAAGGTCAGTCCTCTCTCACATGAAACAAGAATTAGCAAGTATTTTAAGTTGGGAAAATGACACCAGCAGGCTGAAAGTGCCGAACAGTCCTGGCTTGTTGGAGTGTGTGTGGCAGTAGCCAAATGTCCATGAGTTTTCTTGTCCTCACTCCAGAGACGTAGGTATAAATTTTCTATGGGGGCCACGCCCCCACCCACCCCTGGGGGTGATGCTACACCTCCCCAAGCCCCATCCCCAGCCTCAGTACTTATAAAAGCACCTCTCTGAGGCCAGGGACAACAAACTCCCCTGCCCCACCCCACTGGCAGCCAGCAGTCCCTCCTGCCCTCCCCTCCGGGCAGAGGTGTGGCTAGGGAAAATGGAGTTTTGTAGAGGGGGGCCCCATGGGCAGCCGTTGTGGTGCTGGAATCCACTTCCAATGGTGTTTAAACTAGGGAACCCAGATTCTCCTTTTAAATCCACCTTAAAGGGAGAATCTGGGGTCCCCAGTTAAAACTACATTGAAAGTGGTGCTGTTTTGAGGGGGATTATCCCCCACCCTGAAACAGCATCACTTTCAATATTTAAACTGGGGACCTCAGATTCTCCCTTTAAATCCATGCCAAAGGGGGTGGATTTAAAAGGAGCATCTGGGGAAATTTGGGGGGTGCCTGCTGTCAGGGGTGCAATTGTTAAGGTAGCAGCACCAAACTTTCAGGGTATCTTTAGGAGACTCTCCTGATGATACCACCCATGTTTGGTGAAGTTTGGTTAAGGGGGTCCAAAGTTATGGACCCTCAAAAGTGTAGCCCTCATCTATTGGCTCCCATTGGAAACAATGGGGGATGGGGGCATCCCATTTGGGAGTCCATAACTTTGGACTCCCTGGACTAAATCTCACCAAACCTGACTGGTATCATCAGAAGAGTCTCCCAACGAGTCCCTGAAAGTTTGGTGCTTTTAGCCTAAAAACTGCACCCCCTGCAGGCCAAAAACTGAAAAAAACACTTTAAAATACAAAAAACACAAGCGCGGCGGAGCTTTGGACATGTAATGGGGTGTTTAAACCCGAGAAACCCCACCCCCCTTACTTATTTCCTCGCCTCACTCAGCTATTGCTGAATCTGGCACTACAGGAACACATCATGCGGCCTTGGGCCGGCACTCTCTTTCTGCCTAGCTACCTCCACAGGACAGTTGTGAAGATAAGGGAAGTGGCGAGAACCACCTACGCTGGAAGAAAAGCAGGGTGCAAATCTAACCAGTACAAAGAAATCAGATAAACAGCTTCTAGCATCCTTTCTCTGAGGAGGGCAGCCTGGCAAGGGCTGAAATGCCAAAGGGTGATTTCTGTGCAACTTTTTGTTTTCCTAAGATGCTGCATTTGTAGAAAAGGGGGAAGCAGGGGGTCTATTGTGTCCAGTGGGTTAAACGTAGGTTAAGCCATGGCTTATTCCTGAAGAAGTCTGATTTTGATTCTCACTCAGAAAGGGTAAAAAATTAAGTAGTTCACCAACACCGAACTGTACCACACAGGTCAAGGAGAGGCAAGATTGAATTGAACAATTTAGCAACTGTTGTCTTCAAACCTGGCTTTTAGCCAAAGCACCTCAGTAAGAGCTTGACGTTTACCAGAATGGGCTTGTAATGTGTTCCTTCTCTAAAGGAAAGCTCTTCCAATTATCTCCTTAGTATGAGGAATGCTGAGATAGGTCCTGATTTCCTAGCCCCATTTTGGCAGTGGAAACTGATGTCAGTTTGCAATTGACTTATGGCAACCACATGGGATTTTCAAGGCAAGGCATATTCAGAGGTGGTTTGCCATTGGCTGTCTCTGTGTAGCAACCACAGAGATTGGGTTAGATAATTCAGATCCAGGCAATTTTTTCTCCTTCCTATTAGCCAACCCTATATGGTGGAGTAGAGAAGTGGGGTGGACTCTAACCTGAAGAACCAGGCTCAATTATATGGTCTTCCACATGAAGCCTGCTGGGTGACCTTGGGTCTGTCACAGTTCTCTCAGAACTCTCTAAGTCCACGGTTACACACGCAGAGGCACACAATAGCAAATCACCTCCAACTGTCTCTTGCCTTGAGAATCCTACAGGGTCACCATAAGTCAGCTGTAACTTGACGGCAGTGGCCACCATCACATGGCAGTGTGACTGCCTGCTTTCATGACCTATTTTCCCCCACACTCTCCTGTGTGGCTGGCTCCCTGCTGATTGGGGGTAAGATCCTCCTGGAGGCTGAACATGGATTTTAGAAATATGCCTGATTTTAGAAATACAGCCTTAGCAAATGCCATTGTGTCATGTTTTTATGACACAGGTTTGCTTACAACGCCAGAAGAATTCCTTCCTGCCAGCCAGGGCAACAGATTTTTACTGGGGAGCTACTGTTCCTTGCAGGGCTGATCCAGTATAATAAATCCCAGCGCTTGAATAAATTTGGATTAGGAGAATATGCTTCTGATGCTTAGCAGTGCCCAGATAACAACCCAGCAGTGGAATAAATCCCAAGATCAGAAAAAAGAAACCTACTCATCAAAGGCCAGAGTGAATGATGCACTATTGTAAGAGGGAAGCCTATCTTTTGTTTCTGACTGATGTTATAAGGCAGCTCACAGGGTGTTAGAAGGGATATCAAAGCATCCCCAGGACAGAGATAAAAGGCTTCTGCACTCCTGAAATTGGAATAACCACACCGACAAATTACTCTCTGAGACTAATGGTCCTCTTTGATAAAGGGATGAAGGTGGGGCTTATTCCAGTGCTTTCCCTAGCCAAGATTTTAGGCACGCCCATTCTTGGGGGAATCATCAGGGAGGGGAGATGTAGTTCCAAATGCAGCAGAGTATAATTTGCTGTGACTAATGACTACTTTAGCAACTTACTAATGGTTGTATCCTAGAACTGTGTATCCTAGAACTTTTTTTGACAAAGTTCCTCACCAGAGACTATTGAGAAAACTCAGCAATGGAGGAATAAGAGGGGAAGTCCTCCTATGGATTAAAAACTGGTTGAGGAACAGGAAACAAAGGGTGGGTGTAAATGGGAAGTTCTCACAATGGAGAGATGTAGGGAGTGGTGTCCCCCAAGGATCCGTTTTGGGACCAGTGCTCTTTAACTTATTCATAAATGACCTGGAAGTAGGGGTGGGTAGTGTGGTGGCCAAGTTTGCAGATGATACCAAATTATGTAGGGTGGTGAGAACCACAAAGGATTGCAAAGAGCTCCAAGTGGACCTTGATAAATTAGGTGAGTGGGCTAAGAAATGGCAAATGCAGTTCAATGTAGCAAAATGCAAAGTGATGCACATAGGGGCAAAAAATCCAAACTTCACATACAAGCTACAAGGATCAGTGCTATCAGTCACAGACCAGGAAAGGGATTTGGGCGTCTTAGTTGATAGTTCCATGGGAATGTCAACTCAATGCATGGCAGCTGTGAAAAAGGCAAACTCTATGCTGGGGATCATTAGAAAAGGAATTGAGAATAAAACTGCAAAGATTGTCATGCCCTTATATAAAGCAGTGGTGCGAACGCACTTGGAGTACTGTGTCCAGTTCTGGTCGCCGCATCTCAAAAAGGATATTGAGGAGATAGAAAAAGTGCAGAGAAGGGCAACAAGGATGATTGAGGGACTGGAGCACCTTCCCTATGAGGAGAGGCTGCAGCGTTTGGGACTCTTTAGTTTGGAGAGGAGACGTCTGAGGGGGGATATGATTGAAGTCTATAAAATTATGCATGAGGTAGAAAACGTTGACAGAGAGAAAATTTTCTCTCTTTCTCACAATACTAGAACCAGGGGGCATTCATTGAAAATGCTGGGGGGAAGAATTAGGACTAATAAAAGGAAACACTTCTTCACGCAACGTGTGATTGGTGTTTGGAATATGCGGCCACAGGAGGTGGTGATGGCCACTAACCTGTATAGCTTTAAAAAGGGCTTGGACAGATTTATGGAGGAGAAGTCAATCTATGGCTACCAATCTTGATCCTCCTTGATCTGAGATTGCAAATGCCTTAACAGACCAGGTGCTCAGGAGCAACAGCCACAGAAGGCCATTGCTTTCACATCCTGCATGTGAGCTCCCAAAGGCACCTGGTGGGCCACTGCGAGTAGCAGAGAGCTGGACTAGATGGACTCTGGTCTGATCCAGCTGGCTTGTTCTTATGTTCTTAACTGTGTCTTCCCAAATTGCTGAGGATTTCATTTCAGTCCTAGCATCCTGCATCGTAACACTCCAGCTGTCAAGTCTGAGGCCTTCTCCAGCTTAAAGGGATTCCCCCAACAAAGGGAGAAGGGAGAATATGTAGGCCAATTTTTTCCCACCCAGAGCCATTTTCACAGACCTCATGTGTAGGCACTCTTCTTTGCCCACTGTGTTATAATGCCAGAATCCTTTCAACAAGGTTTCTAAACTAAAGGAGTACGGGAGAGGCTGAAAAATTGCAAAATAGTTAGCTTTCATTCTTTGGGCTATCCAAAGGGCTTAGTTTCTAGCAACAGATAAGATAAAACCATGAGTCAGTCATTACCTGGTGCTTGGAGGGTAATCAGGAACATAAGTTGCTATGGGCACATTCACACACACAAACCCGGTGGGGGGGGGGGGGAGGCTTCGGTAAGGAATTAGGACAATGAGAAGAAAGAACAATGGCAGGCACAGATGTATACCAATCTCAGGAGAAGCTTTATGTTGTTAATGAGATGTATAAGGCAGAGTTCCATTACAAGTTTTTGACTGATTTTATACCAGTTTTGTCATTGCTGTTGCTTTTTGCAAAGAATCCTAGGAACTGTACTTTGTGGATGGATGATAACTCCCCACCCCCACGGATGGCAGGAGACCTTCTGCCCGGCAATCCTCTCAATAGGAGAAAATAAACCCAAAAAATCCCCACTGGGACCAGATCGCTGCTGTGCAAAACCAGGACCAGTGGCAGCAGATGGTGAGAAAATGGCCTGGAAACGACCTGAGATTTGTTTTGCCAGTCGCCCCGCCCCCCGCCCCCCTAGGCTCGAGGTGGTTGCACCAACTGCCATGCGAGACTAGCACCTGTGGAAGCCCTCTGGTTATGCAGAATTTCTCTCCATGCGCAAAGAAAAATAATATTTTCACAATGTGATCTATCAGGATTGGTTTTAGTTCTGTAAAACTAAGTATTATTCACAACAAGAGAATGGGTGATTTAAAGAGAAAGCACATGAAGAGGTCAGGTTACACAATTCCAAAAGTCAAACAACTATACAAGATTCATGATCAAATCCCCTCCAAGTTTTTTTTCGAAGTGCTTATAAATAGTTGCTTCAAAGAGGCCAATTCTGACCAAGGAAAAGCAGGGATTTCAGGGGAAGTGAGCTCCCCCCCCCCCCCAAGGAGATATTGCAAAACAAACCCAACACAAACAGGCTTGGAGGAAGCCCTCCTTTTTGCTTTGAAAGTCAACAGTACTCCTGTGCACAAGTTACAGCGAACTCACATACAATTTGTGTAAATATGTATTTTTCTTTATATGTGTGTGGAGTAAATCTCAAGTTACTGTTGAATGTGTGATGGAGAAACCCCATATATACCCTGGGGTCCTGGTCTCCTGGGAGAAGCTCCTCCCTCTCCAGCTCCAACAGCCCTCAGTCATCTTGCTGAGTGTCTCCAGCAAGGTTCCCCAACCCCAGCTGGTTCGTCTGCCGGCTCCCAGAGTTGTGCTGACCTGTACGGGCCCAGCACAGTTGCCAGGATGGCCTCCAGGGCCTCTGTTGGGGAATGGGCCTCCCGACAGCTATAACCCAGCAGCAACTGCAAACGCCCAGTCTCACGTGTAACCTGCTCCAACCGTGTTCCTATTAGCTACGGCAGTGGATACATTTGTGACTGAAGTGCTGTAACTTTGAGGGTACTTAAGCAGAAGCATTTGATTTTAAAACAAGTGCCTCTCATAGGCTACAATCCAGAAAAACAGGAGAGCTGCTCAAATCCCACGGGGTCAAACAGGAACTATGTGTGATGCTTCAACACTGACTTTCACTTGGATTTCAGCCCATTTTTCTGATATCGTCCCCACTGGTGGGCCCATCCCCAGCCTCTCAGCAGGAAGTAAGGAATTCAAGGGAACCTTCACAAAAATAATGGCTTATGATTGGGGTGTTCTTCAGAACCAAAGAACTTGTAGAGAATTGGAATTTTTTCCAGAAATAAATTATCTACTTCCAGTGTGCTAGGTAGGAAAACAGTTATCTTTGCTGTCTCTTCATTGGAGGTTGAAAGATAAACAAAATCTGTTATTTAAAAAGAACTTTAAAAACTATTATAACTAATGGCAAAATCAATATTTAAAACGATAGGAGGGTGTCAGAAATATGAACTTGCAGGGCTTTTTTTAGGATTACAAATGTCATCACCAGACCATCTCCAAATGAATCATACACACCAACTCATCGTTATAATAGTTTTTTTTTCAAGTTTGTGAGTTGTTCCACTGGCCCAGACAGAACTGCATTTTCATCAGTACAGGAGAGGCAGGTCACATGTGCCAGTTTCTCCCCTTCCTGTTGCAAACTCCCATTTTGCTACCTTAGTGGAGGCACACAATGGTTGGGGGCTGCAGTGGGAGGAAGAGGCAGAGACAATTTCCACCCCCAAGCAAGGTTCTCCATGCCATGCTCAGGACCCAGAGGCGTTCCTCCCATCAGGCAAAGTGGGCAGATGCCCAGGGTGCCCCCTTGTGGTAGGTGCCAAAACACAGGTTCGTTTGTGGGATTTTTTTGTATCTTCAGTGTTTTTCCCATTTTTGGCCTGTAGGGGGTGCAGTTTTTAGGCCAAAAGCACCAGAATTTCAGGGATTTTTCAGGAGATTCTCCTGAGGATACTACCCAGGTTTGGTGTGGTTTGGTTGAGGGGGTCCAAAGTTATGGACTCCGAAAGGGGGTGCCCCATCCCCCATTGTTTCCAATGGGAGCTAATAGAAGATGGGGGCTAAACCTTTGAGGGTCCATAACTTTGGACCCCCTGAACCAAACTTCGCCAAACCTGGGTGGCATCATCAATAGCTCACGAAGATAATCTGACATTTTGGTGCTGCTATCTTAGTAATTGCACCCCTGACAGCAGGCACCCCCTAAATTTCCCCAGATTCTCCTTTTAAATCCACCCCCTTCCTGCCAGTGCTTGTTTTCTTTCTTTCTTTTATTCTCTCAATGCCTAATAAAGGTTATTATTATTTTTAAATCCACCCCCTTCGGCATGGATTTAAAGGGAGAATCTGAGGTCCCCAGTTTAAACATTGAAAGTGATGCTGTTTCAGGGTGGGGGAGAATCCACCCCAAAATAGCATCACTTTCACTGTTGTTTAAACTGGGGACCCCAGATTCTCCCTTTAAGGTGGATTTAAAAGAAGAACCTGGGCTCCTTAGTTTAAACACCATTGAAAATGATGCTGTTTGGGGGTGAATTCCAGCATCACTTTAAACTAGGGAGCCCAGATTCTCCTTTCAAATCCACCTTAAAGGGAGAATCTGGGGTCCCCAGTTTAAATAACATTGAAAGTGATGCTGTTTCCCCCAATTGGGGGGACTGGATATAATACCATAAAATGTTTTTATAGCAGTAATAAAACATTTTGAAAGCATTTTGAAATTGTTTTAAAAAATATTTCTGCTGTGTGGTGCTGTGCTCATTGCTGTGTTCAGATTTGTGAGTTGGGGCATGTTCTATAATGTGATGGTGACTGAAAAGTTATGGTGGAAAAAAATCATTGTTTGGTCACGGTGGGGGAGGGTGGCTGCCCATGGGGGGGGACCAAACTCAGGTTTTGCCCAGGGCTCCAGTTTGCCCAGGTACGTCACTGCCAGGACCTCAAGCAAAGGATTCCAATGGCTCCTATTTATATGGCACCCTCCTTCCAAGCAGCTTACGGCTCTCTCCCCAGCAACTCTCTTTCCTAATTTTGTCCTCACACCAACCCTATGAGGTAATTTGTTAGCCTGAGAAACAGTGCCAAGCCAGTGCAAGTGGGTATTAAGCATATAAATCTCTGACAAATCACCCCCAGCAAAACATTTACCGAACAAATGTTAGCATCATCTCTCACAAAAACATCTCCAGTGCAAACCACCTTCTGAGGTCCCCAGTTAAAACAACATTGAAAGTGATGCTGTTTTGGGGTGGATTATCCCCCACTCTAAAACAGCATCACTTTCAGTGTTTAAACTGGAGACCTCAGATTCTCCCTTTAAATCCATGCCGAAGGGGGTGGATTTAAAAGGAAAATCTGGGGAAATTTGGGGGGTGCCTGCTGTCAGGGGAGAAATTGTTAAGTTAGCAGTGCCAAAAATTCAGGGTATCTTTAAGAGTCTCTCCTGATGATATCACCCAGGTTTGGTGAAGTTTGATTCCGAGGGTCCAAACGTATGGACCCTCAAAGGTGTAGCCCCCATCTCCTATTAGCTCCCATTGGAAACAATGGGGGATGGGGCACCCTCTTTGGGAGTCCATAACTTTGGACCCCCTCAACCAAACCTCACCATGTAAGGTTGCAGTTCAACCTTGAAAGGTTTCTGCTGTAGTTCCTGGCTGGGTGCCCAGAATAGTTATCAGTTGCTGTTTGCTTGCCTGTGTGAACCTGTCTGTGAAAGCCTTTTGTGTGAGAAGCTAAATTGTTTATGCTTTCTCTTGTCTTGGGGGGAACTTGTCCGAAGCCCGTAAAAGCGGCTGCTTGGGTTCGGGGGAGTTAGTTCCCGCATTGCCTGTCTTCGACTAAGAATGCCAGCTCAATAAAGAACTTCTTTCAGTTACTTTTGACTGGACTTTACTGGTTCATTACATTATGTGGGAACTCACTCTCCATTTTTCAGTGTAACTTTAGAAGGCTCCAAAACGGTACCTGATGTCTCGCCATGGGTTGGTGCCTGCGGACATGGATAAGTTGGAGTTCAGGGGTCCATTCAACTCTGAATACGAGATCGGGACGGTGGCCCCCAAAGAGGGTCCTGTCGCATCTCCCCCTGGCTCCATCACCTCGGAGGCTTCTGTTGTGGGAGCAGAACCTCTGTCTTTGGTAGCCCTGTCTCGACCTCATCTCAGTCGCAGTGTGGCATTTCTCCAATTGCATGAACAGGTCGAGCAGGCTATCTTGATGGCTACTCGCCGCACTGTGTTAGCGGGTTGCCTCACCTTGCATCGGAAACAAGTCGACACGGGTGGCAGCATGGCCATGGATCGTGCCCCGGTGGAGACGCACATTACAACACGTCAACGTGTGGATTACAAACTGGTCATGAAAGTTGTGACCGAAGAAATCGGGTTGTCTACCATCCACGGTACTACTCGGGAGTCGATGGAAAGATTTTTGGATCGTTATTTTGATGACCCAGCTATCACCGAGCATTGGCAAAGGGGCTCTGCCGAAAACTGCTCGTCGGGAGTTCCCTCGTAGGGACTCCTCCAATTCAGATTCTCCACCCAGAGGTGCTCAAGCCCTATTGCCCGCCGCAGATGAGGATGATGAAGGCCTTGTGAATCTGGTAGCTTTGCAGCCCAGAATCCTTGCTACGGAAGCTGGTGACGATGATGTCTCGGATGAGCTTCCCGACCCTCCTGGGGCCAGTTCATCCAGGCATGGGGATGTGGAGGTTCCAGTGGAGGATCTTGACGCATTCACTCTTCATGCCCAACATGAGGCCCTAGTGAGGGCCAAAGGGAATGGCAGCAGGCCCAGGAAGCTTTGACTGATGACCGAGTGAACCAACGGATTCAGCTTCGTCAAGAATTCGATCGCAAAAGGGAAGCCCTCTATCTCCAACTCCAAAAAGATCATGAACAACAAGAACGCAACCTGTTGCAGGCGGCAGAACAATCTAAACAAGAACTCCTTCAAGAGGTGCAGCACTTGCGATCCCTGCAACTACGGCACACCGAGGGCACCGCAGCACAACAGGCTGAACGCATCCAACTTCAACGGGAACGTGAGGCCCTGGCGAGAGAACGTGCGGCTCTCCTCCATAAAGAATGGGAGATAGTCGACATGGAAGCTCAAGAGCGGACAGCGGTGGCGGATCTACAACATGGACTTACCATCCAGGTTGCTTTGAGGTCGGGCCCGAGGGTGCAAACCGGCACTCGATCCCCCATGCAGCCGACTGGAGTGGCTCCCCATACGGTTGCTCAGCCCAGATAGCCGTTACAACCACCTCCTGTTGCTCCAGCGCCTCCACCTCCCCCAGGTGCTCCAGCGCCTCCTGCTGGCCGTGCATTCCCATGACCTCGCATCTCAGCCTGCTTTGATGGAACAGTGTCCAAGCTTCCCTACTTCATTTTGCAACTGGATGCCCACATGCAGGAATATGACAATTTATATCAATCCGAACGGGAGAAGGTGAGGGATATTGGTTCTGCCCTTGATGGGGAGGCGGCTGAATGGTTTGAGGAACTGTTTGAATTGGAGGCTGACGAGCTGAACTCGGTGGCTGACCTACTTCAGGGGCTTCGCCTTTGTTTTGAAGATAGAGATGTAGTGGAAAAGGCAAGAAAGATGCTCAAAACTATTAAAAGGGGTGGTTGTCCCTTTGCTGACTTCGCATGCCAGTTCAGGGTTAGGGTTAGGGTTAGGGCAAGCAATCTGCCAGCAAGATTCCTGAGTGGCCTGATCGTATGAAATGTGAGTATTTAGCACACAAAAGGTGTGCTAAAAGATGACAGGGAGATTGCAGAGAAGCTGAATGAATTCTTTGCATCTGTCTTCACCCAAGAGGAGGTGAGGAAAATTCCTGCACCTGAACCAAGCTTCTTAGGAGGTGAATCCGAGGAACTAGCAAAGATAGTGGTAGACAAGGAAGAAGTTCTGGAAGCCATTGATAAACTAAATGCTACCAAATCCCCTGGCCCAGATTGCATTCATCCAAGAGTTCTTAAAGAGCTCAAGCATGAAATTGCTGATCTTCTCTCAATTTCGAATATGCAACTTATCTCGGGGAAGTCTTTGCCTCCATCCCACTGTACAAGACTGGAAGATGGTCAACGTATCACACCAATGCTTTAAAAAAAAAAAGGAGGATCTAGGGGGGACTCCAGGAAATTACAGAATGATCCAGTCAGTTTGACATCTGTTCCTGGTAAATTGAGTAGAATCTATCATTAAAGATAAAATTATAAAACATGTAGAAAAGCAAGACCTGTTGAGGAAGGAAGTCGGCATGGAAAAAAAACTTTTGCATGGCTTTTGCAAGTCCTGTCTTACAAAACTTACTTTCATGAGTTCTTTGAGGGTGTAAACAGGCATGTGGATAAGGGTGAACCAGTGGACATTGTCTACTCTGGATTTCCAAAGGCTTTTGACCAGAGTTCCTCACCAGAGACTGTTGAGAAAAAACTCAGCTGAGAAATGGAAGGAATAGAGAGTCCTCCTATGGATTAAAAAACTGGTTGAGGAACAGGAAACAAAGGGTGGGTGTAAAATGGGAAGGAGTTCTCACAATGGAGAGGTCTTAGGGAGTAAGGTGTCCCACAAGGATCCTGCTTTTGGGACTATTAGGAGTATGCTCTCTTTAACTTATTCATAAATGACCTGGAAGTAGGGGTGGGTAGTGTGGTGGCCTAAGTTTGCAGATGATACCAAATTATGTAGGGTGAGGTGAGAAAAAACAAAGGAGTTGCAAAGAGCTTGAAGCCGACCTTGATAAATTAGTGTGAGATGGAAGCTAAGAAATGGCAAATGCAGTTCAGAAAATGCTAGCAAAAATTGCAAAAGTGATGCACATAGGGGCAAAAAAAATCCAAAACTTCACATACCACGCTACACAGGGTCAATTTGCTATCAGTCACAGACCAGGAAAGGGATTTGGGCGTCTTAGTTGATAGTTCCATGGGAATGTCAACTCAATGCATGACAGCTGTGAAAAAGGCAAACTCTATGCTGGGGATCATTAGAAAAGGAATTGAGAATAAAACTGCAAAGATTGTCATGCCCTTATATAAAGCCGTGGTGCGACCGCATTTGGAGTACTGTGTTCAGTTCTGGTCACCACATCTCAAAAAGGATATCGAAGAGATAGAAAAAGTGCAGAGAAGAGCAACGAGGATTATTGAAGGATTGGAGCACCTTCCCTATGAGGAGAGGCTGCAGCGTTTGGGACTCTTTAGTTTGGAGAGGAGGCGTCTGAAGGGGGATATATGTCTATAAAATTATGCTTGGGGTAGAAAATGTTGACAGAGAGAATTTTCTCTCTCTTTCCCACAATACTAGAACCAGGGGGCATTCATTGAAAATGTTGGGGGGAAGAATTAGGACTAATAAAAGGAAACACTTCTTCACACAATGTGTGATTGGTGTTTGGAATATGCTGCCACAGGAGGTGGTGATGGCCACTAACCTGGATAGCTTTAAAAAGGGCTTGGACAGATTTATGAAGGAGAAGTTGATCTATGGCTACCAATCTTGATCCTCCTTGATCTCAGATTGCAAATGCCTTAGCAGACCAGGTGCTCAGGAGCAGCAGCAGCAGAAGGCCATTGCTTTCATATCCTGCATGTGAGCTCCCAAAGGCACCTGGTGGGCCACTGCGAGTAGCAGAGTGCTGGACTAGATGGACTCTGGTCTGATCCAGCAGGCTAGTTCTTATGTTCTTATGTTCTTATTTTTATGAAGCGGTTGACCCTGAGATCCGAAAATGGGCTGTCATGAACAATGAACCTTGCACCATTGCAGAATGGATAGAGGTGGGCAGCATCATAGCTGGTCCTCTCAACCGCTCCAAGGGGGTGATTACTAAGCCCCAACCGAGTAAGCAACCCAGAACGACTCCGAAAAAATCCACTGGCAGTGTGGCTGCGACTGAAACCACTTCGGAACGACGACAACGGCTAGGTCTCTGCCTCTACTGTGGTGAACCAGGCCATATGGCTGCCAACTGTCCCAAGAAGACCAAACCGAGCATCAGAACCCCAATGAAGAAGGCAACTGCTAAACTGCCCCGAAAGTCAATGAGCACAAAGTCGAATCAGGGAATCTCTAAGTCTCTAACGGTTGAGGAGTTGGATGAACCCGAGGAGGAGGAGGAAGAAACAGCTGCCGTTGGCCTGTCAACAGCAGCTCCTGACGTTTCCGAAACTCCAAAAGATGCGGTGAGTGAAGGGGGAGCCCCTATTAGTCTTATGACTACACCAGGGGTCCCCAAACTTTTTAAACAGGGGGCCAGTTCACTGTCCCTCAGACTGTTGGCGGGCCGGACTAAAAAAAACTATGAACAAATTCCTATGCACAAATGATTGTAAAATGTTTGATTTCACCTTTCAGCCTTTCTGTCATGATCTATTTTTAGAACAGTGACCAAAGTATGTCAAGTACAGGGTGGGCTCCAAATATTGTTGGGGAGGCTGTGGAATACCTTCCCCTGTTAAAAAAAAAAAAGCAGAACTTTCCCAATGAAGCATTCCATCTAACCCAGGATCAGGTATCTTCCTGGGTTCTTCCTCCCTAGCAGCCAGTGAGCGATTCACCAGCCTGGCTGATGCCAATGGGAGTGAGGCGGAACAGAAAGCCTGAGGCAACACATGGAGTAGCCGAGAGGGGAAGTGGGCGGAGCAGGAGTTTTGCCACGCGTCATAAAGGTTTCCAACTCTGGGTCAGAAAAATTCATGTGGAGATTTGGGGGGTGCCATCATGTGATTGCAATCAACTTAGCCAGTTGGGGCCGGTTCCTCCTCTCCCTCGAGCCCCCACTGCACATGAATGGACCGCCACTTGCCGCCATACCTGGTGGGCCGGATAAATGCCTTCAGGGGGCCACATTTGGCCCCCGGGCCGTAGTTTGGGGACCCCTGGACTACACTAAACAATTCCTCCAAAAACACCCACATCCTCGCACGAGCCCTGGTGGATTCTGGTTGTTCCCATTGTCTCATGCGCCCCCAAATAGCAGAAGAGTTGGGTTTGGAACGTATCCCCTTGGCCAAACCCATTCCATTCACACAAATGGACAGTAGCCCATTGGGGGGGGGGGGGAAGGACCAGCTCGTTTGAAAACTGAACCCGTTCTCCTACGTTGTGCTGAACATTGGGAGCGACGTAATTTCATTTTGGCTCCGGTAGCCAGACATCCCATTGTGTTAGGAATGTCTTGGTTGGAAACCCACAATCTGACCATACGTTGGTCTCCCCGCATTGTCTGATTCACCGACCCTCCTTGCGGGGATCACATGCAGGAAGGGGACCCACCCGATTTGGCAGTGGCTACAGCAGCTTCAGAGGTCGCTCCTCCATCAGATCTGCCCGGAGTACCCAAATGCTATTGGGATCTCTCGAAAGTGTTTGAGGAGGGGGAATGTAATCAATTGCCATCGCATAGGGAGACGGACTGTAAAATTGATCTGGTTCCTGGTGTCAAACTCCCTAAAGGTCGGATTTACAGGATGAGTCCAGCAGAAGAGACTGAGTTGCGAGCCTTCCTGGATAAAAATCTAGACAGAGGTTTCATTCGGAAGGCAACCAAAAGTACTTATGCAGCACTAGTCTTTTTTGTAAAGAAAAAAGATGGCTCCTTGAGATTATGCACTGACTACAGGGGATTAAATGCTGTTTCCATCTTCAATAAATACCCCCTGCCTTTAATTAAGGATTTACTCGATGCTTTAGGCCAGGGGTCCCCAAACTTTTTAAACAGGGGGCCAGTTCACTGTCCCTCAGACTGTTGGCGGGCCGGACTAAAAAAAACTACATGAACAATTCCCTATGCACAAATGATTGTAAAATGTTTGATTTCACCTTCCTAGCCTTTCTGTCATGGTCTATTTTTAGAACAGTGACCAAAATGTATCAGAAGTACAGAATTGGGCTCCAAATGTTGTTGGGGAGGCTGTGGAATACCTTCCCCTGTAAAAAAAAAAGCAGAAATTTCCCAATGAGAGCGTTCTCATCTAACTTAGGATCAGGTATCTTCCTGGGTTCTTCCTCCCTAGCAACCAGTGAGCGATTCACCAGCCTGGCTGATGCCAATGGGAGTGAGTGAACAGAAAGCCTGAGAGCAACACATGCCGTAGCTTGAGGAAGAGTGGCGGAGCAGGAGTTGCCACGTGTAAGGTTTCCAACTCTGGGTCAGAAAATTCATGGAGATTTGGGGGTGCCATCATGTGATTGCAATCAACAGCCGTTGGGGCCAGTTCCTCCTCTCCCTCGAGCCCCCACTGCACATGAATGGAGCCATTGCCACCATACCTGGTGGGCCGGATAAATGCCTTCAGGGGGCCACATTTGGCCCCCGGGCCGTAGTTTGGGGACCCCTGCTTTAGGCTCAGGGCGGCTTTTCACTAAACTGGATCTGCACAAAGCCTACTACAGAGTGAGAATTGCTGAAGGCTTTGAACATCTTACAGCTTTCAATACAAAGTTTGGTCAATATGAATATCTCGTAATGCCATTTGGGTTAAACGGAGCCCCTGGGGCTTTCATGTCCTTAATCAACAATGTATTGCAGGACTTGTTGTTTAAAGGTGTGGTAGTGTATTTGGACGATGTGCTTATTTACTCGAATACTGAGGAAGAACATGTCAAGTTAGTCCGAACTGTTTTACAGCGCCTCCTTGACAATTGTTTGTCAAGTTGCCCAAATGTGCTTTCCATCAGGAAAAATTGGAGTTCTTAGGCTATTGGATCTCAGCAGAGGGTCTGGAGATGGATCCTGCCAAAGTGGAGGCGGTGATTAATTGGCCCATTCCCACGTCTCAGCGGGAATTGCAATCATTTTTGGGGTTCGCCAATTTTTATCGTGACTTTATCTCAAATTTCGCCCAAATCGCTCTGCCCCTAACCGATCTGCTGCGAACCAAAGGCAAAGGTTCTTTAGCTGCGAAACCGAGCGCCCCCCTCAATGGTCTCCCAAATGTCAGCGGGCATTTCAAAGACTCAAAAACACTTTCACTACTGAACGGGTATTGGCGCACCCTGATCCTACACTCCCTTTCGTGGTTCACGTGGACGCCTCCGACAAAGCTCTGGGTGCCGCACTTTTGCAGAGAAATAAAACTGGCAAACTGGTTCCATGTGCTTATTTGTCTAAAAAGTTAACCGGTCCCGAACTAAACTGGACCGTAGGGGATAAAGAAACTGCTGCCATTAAGGAGGCCCTTAGTACTTGGCGGCACTGGTTGGAAGGAGCGGCGCACCCGTTTCAAGTCTGGTCAGATCATAAAAACTTGTCAGCTCTATCAACTCCCACTAAGATGTCTGCCAAACACCTCCATTGGGCAGATATTTTCTCCCGTTTCCATTTCACGGTGCACTTCTTTCCAGGGAAGACCAACCGGTTGGCGGACACGCTTTCCCGCCTCCCAAAAGGGGCGGAGAACTCTTTACGCGCCACTCCACGCACTATTTTGACACCGACCCAACTCGGGTTGGCGGTTACCAGATCCCAAACGAAAGCTGACCCAACTCCGCCTCCAATCCAACCCTCTGTTGCGCCCTCCTCCTATCCCGATATCGTCACTCCGTTTTTGCAATTCCTCAGGGAGGCGGGGAGCAAGCCCATTCTGGAAGATGACGCTGATCCTTCGCTGAATGGTGGAAAGGGGACTGTTGGTACGTTCCACACACACACACACACACCCGTTCGCAGGGATGTGTTGGTTGCGGGCCATGACACCAAGCAAGCCGGTCACTTCGGATTTTTAAAAACTCTGCACCTTTTACGCCGGCACTTCTGGTGGCGTTCCATGCACAAAGACATCGAAGCTTATGTAAAAGGGTGTCCTAAATGTGCTGAAGCCAAGCCCATTGCCAGAAAAAACCCATGGGTTATTGCAACCAATTCCCTCCACTTCCTGTCCATGGCAAGTCATCTCCATGGATTTTATCACTGACCTACCTGAAAGTCATGGTAACACTGTATGGAGGATCTGTTTTCCAAACAAGCCCATTTCATCCCTTGTTCCACCATTCCTTCGGCTCCCAAACTAGCCAAATTGTTCATCCAGCATATCTGTCGTTTGCACTCCGCTCCAGCTAAGATAGTTTCAGACCGCAGCCCCCAGTTCATCTCTAAATTTTGGAAGGCATTTTTGGACCTACTGGGAGTCGAACCTGCGGTGGCCGTCCCGTACCACGTGCAAACAGACGGCCAGTCAGAACGCACGAACCAAACATTGGAGCAGTACTTACGTTGCTATACTAACTACCATCAGGATAATTGGACGGAGTTACTACCATTCGCAGAATACACTGACAACAATGCAGTGCATAGCAGCACTAAAAAAAAACCTTTTGAAATTGTCACAGCGCGCTCCTTTCCACCGTTTCCCATGCTGGGATCTGAACCGCTTCAACCCCCAGAATTTAATGACTGCATTCAAACTTTAGTGGAGGAGTGGGACACGATTAGTGCAACCCTCCGCCAAGCACAAGACTCTCAAAAAATACAAGCAGACAAACATCGCTCTGACTTTCCTTTACATGTGGGAGAATGGGTGTACTTATCTACCAAAAATCTTAGAGATGTGCATAAGTATTCCAAATTTGGGAAGAAATTCATCGGGCCCTTTCGAATAGTACAGGTTATTAACACTGTGACTGCTAAACTTGAGTTGCCTAATTCACTGAGCAATGTTCATCCTGTTTTTCATTCCAGCTTGCTCAAACGGACTCCTGATTTCGATGCTTGGCACGGCCCTCCGGAACGCCCCCCACCGGTTATGATTGATGGGCACAAACACTATGAAATCGATGCTATTCTGGACTCTCGCTTGTCTAGAAATCGTTTGCAATATCTTGTTTCGTGGGTGGAGTATCCCTCGGGCCATAATCAATGGATTAATGCTACTGCAGTTCAAGCTCCTCGTTTAGTGGCTGCCTTCCATAACGCTTTTCCTTTCAAGCCTGGGGGGGGCGATGTTTCTTAGGGGAGGCGGGATGTAAGGTTGCAGTTCAACCTTGGAGGGTTTCTGCTGTAGTTCCTGGCTGGGTGCCCAGAATAGTTATCAGTTGCTGTTTGCTTGCCTGTGTGAACCTGTCTGTGAGAGCCTTTTGTCTGAGAAGCTAAATTGTTTATGCTTTCTCTTGTCTTGGCGGGAACTTGTCCAAAGCCTGTAAAAGCAGCTGCTTGGGTTCGGGGGAGTTACAGTATTTCCCCGAAAATAAGACAGTGTCTTATATTAATTTTTGCTCCCAAAGATGCGCTATGTCTTATTTTCAGGGGATGTCTTATATTCGGGGAAACAGGGTAGTTCCTGCATTGCCTGTCTTCGACTAAGAATGCCAGTTCAATAAAGAACTTCTTTCAGTTACTTTTGACTGGACTTTACTGGTTCATTACACCAAACCTGGGTGGTATCATCAGAAGAGTCTCCTGAAAAATCCCTGAAATTTTGGTGCTGCTAGTCTAAAACCTGCGCCCCCTGCTGGCCAAAACCAGAAAAAACACTAAAAATACAAAAAATCCCATCAAACGTAGCCTGAATTTCCCTCGCGGACCAAATGGCTGCATCGGGCACATTTGACTCCCCATGTTTCCATGGCAGATACACCCCTGCTGGCAGCTCAGATTATCCTCCAATACTGTCCACAAGTTTTCTTGCTTTTGGAAGTTAGATATAAGAATACTGGAGACAGGGGGCCCTTATGGAGTGCTCTCCCCAGAGTGCTGGGCAGGAGGCATCTTTGTCATCTTGTAGGTACAGTCAAACTGTGTCATGTTTATCCAAGAATCTTGGGTAGCTGTAGTTTTAAGGGTTTTATTTTTCTGGAGCTGGAGTGTATTAAGTTGAACTGTTTATTGGTGGTCTTTTAATTGCTATTTTTGTTGCTTTTACTTATGGTAAGCTACCTTGCATGCCTTTTGAGGCTGTCACAATCAGGTATATTTAAAAAAATACATAAGTAACTTTCCAACATATAAACTCTCTGTTTACTTTTAAATCAGCACAAGAAGCTTCTGCAGAATAAAGGAGTGCAGCATTGTGGGGGCAGAGAATGACTGCATGTAATTGTGGAAGCCCTCCACAATTACAGAAAAAGCCCTCGTTTTCACCTGCAAACTGTTGCTAGGGATGCAAAATTGATCCTCCTCCTCCTCCTCTTTCAACTAGAGGGATTCAGCAGCGGCCTTCTAAGAGAATGTGAGGATTTGTACCCCAGATCCACTTGACAAGGATAAACTAACACTTTAATGATACTTCTGCACATCATAAGATCAGGATGACGGAAGAAAGAAAAAAAGGAGAAAAGAAACTGTCAAGCAACTGTTGTGTGGCTCTTTTCTACTCGTCTGCTTCAGAAAGATGGGCAGACTGAAGGCGGCAGTGCCTCGGGCACCCATCTTATCCTGATTCTTTTATGAGACTGGTGGTGCTGTTGCCACCAAAAAATGGACTGTGTCCCCCCTCCTGACCAGCATGTGGGTGGATGCAATTCCCCATTTCAATCCAGGCAGCCAAGCCAGGTAAGAAAGGGTTTTGGTGCTGTGATTTTGGTGCTCTTTGTCCAATGTGCTTCTCATATAGGATGGTGTAAGAATAGATCCCGGTTATCAGGCTGGCCTGACGGTACCCCAAAGCATTTTTGGGACCTTGAGATTATCCAAACTGGCAGTGTTGCTGGATGTTTACTCCTGGATGTTTGCTAGAATGTTTTTCCTTTTCAGTATCTAGTTCTGTTCTTCCCTCTCAATGAACACATGGAGCTGTTTTATACTGAATTGGACCATTGATACTTCAAGAAAAGCATTGCCTGTTCTGGCTGGCAGCAGCTCTCCAGAAGTCTTTCAGATGGCATGCGTCCTGGTGCTTTTTTTTAATGGAGATACCAAGAAGTGAACCTCTGGCCTTCTGCATTCAAAACAGACTCTCTGCCACTGAGCCATAGTCCTTCTTCATTGGCTCCTCGTGGGTGCTCCTGCCTGCTTCTCAGTGCACTGGACTGACCTCTGGAGGTGTGTGTGTGTGTCCCCCCCGACCCCGGAACAGGCTTGGAGTCTGGGGCTGTAGCACCCTCCAGGATTTCCCCTTCCTCTCCGCAGGACCCACAAAAGAGCCTCAGTTAAATGAGGGGGGAGGAGTTTACATTCACCCAGCTCCCTATCCCCAGATGCCACCACATCTGGCACATATCTGGGGAGGGGCTTGCTCTTCTTTCTCCCCATCCCACTCTCCCCAGCCAACCCATAAAGGGTCTCCCTGGAGGAGGGGCATCCCCAGGCTCCCCCAATCTGCTCCCCCCCGCCTGTTTTAATACCCCCTTCCTCTCACTTGGCTTTTTTCTAGGTTTGCTTTCATGGCTCCTAAGGGGACTCACGGAACCCACTGTCACATGAGGCCGGGTGTTACGCTTCAGCTCTGGCCGGCTGTTGCTATGCACTATTTTCCTCAACCTGTTGTTGCTAAGGTCATTCTGAAATGAGAACATCCACGCTGTTTCTCAGGCTCTTTGTTTCTTGTGCTTTTAATCCAGTTCTTCCTTTGAGAAACTCCCCACCCCCCGGGCGAGATCCACTTAGCTCTGACAATGAAATCACATCTTGTGCCCGGGGACCATTTTCATTGTATTTGTTGTAATTCTTAGCATCTGAAACATGAATGTAAAAAGAACCTGCGTGGTGTGGTGATTTAAGTGTCAGGCAGGCTCTGGAAGACCCGGTTCAAATCCCCATGAAGCTGGCTAGGGGACCTTGGCCAGTCACACACACTCAGCCAAGCCTACCTTGCAGGACTGTTGCAAGGGTAAAAAAGGGAAGAAAGAACAAGGGAAGAAAGAACAAGGCACGCTGTCCTCAATTCCCAGGAGAATGGGATAGAAACTGACTGGAATAAAAATGTACTTGCAATATGGAAATGCCCTGGCCGAGAAAGATAAGGCTATTCCAGTCTTATCAAATCTCAGAAGCTAAGCAGGGTCATCTCTGGTTCATATTTAGATGGGAGACCACCAAGGAAGTCCAGGGTTGCTATGCAGAGATAGGCACTGGCAAACCACCTCTGAATGTCTCTTGCCTCGAAAAACAAAAGGGGTTGTCGAAAGTCTGCAACAACTTAAAGGCAACCCCCACTCTGGAAAAAGAAACCAGACTGGAAGATATTCTCTGAAAGAGTGGGATGTTGCTGAGGTTAGCCATTTGTCCAGTGACATCGCCAACTTGTTATTCTATTCGCTATCAATAACCATTCAGATATTCAGATTTCAGGTCAGGTATCTTCAGTGCAAACATGGATATTTTCTACTGTTGCTGGGTTGCTGAGTCCCCAGGAAGTCCATGGCGCTCTCAGCCTGCTTTTGCATTTCAGTTACTCATGTCCTCAAATTACAGCATAGCTTCCAATGCGAGGTTTTTCTCTGTGATGTGGCTGAAACTATAGCTTGCTTGCCTGCACTGACAAAAGTAAATAACCAGTTCCTCTCTGATTTAAGGACTCGAGCCAGAGTTTCATGCTTACATTGAAACCAGGTGATTTTCTCTTTGTCCTTCAGCTGTTGAAAGGGGATCAAATGTTTTTATTCTATTCTTCTTTCCCACATTTGTGTATGCTAGATTAAGATGCATAATCACCCAACTTGCATGGACATTACAAGTATTGAATAACTGGGAACAAACACACCGGGGCAGGAGAAATATAAACCTGGGAAAGAATAGGATATGCTCCCCGCCCCACCGGGAGTTAAATGGTATAATACTTTCTCTCTTGGCTGCAATGCTATGTGGGGCAGAAGGATCGTGGGCGGCAGTAACACCACCATGCAAATGACACACCATTCCCCTTAGCAACCACACAGAATCACACGTCTGCTTTTTGAGCAGATTACCTCCCCCCCCACCTGCCCTTTTAATCTAAACAAGGCTGCCTTCCCAGCCCCCACCTAATAGGTCTGTTTCACACATACAGAAGGAGGCAATGGAATGCCAAAGAGACTCTCCCACTATAGACTTCAAGGGGTGGATTCTAGCATTGGCAGTTTCTTTGCATAAAAACTCCATGCCAATGGAAAACTAGTACCTCAGGCAAAAATTTTGCTGTGCTAGTTTTCTAGCTATGGGACAGTGTGAAATTGGAAAGCATTTTCATAAGTGATGCTCTACCTTAAGGTTGCAAATTCCAGGTTGGGATATTCCTGGAGATTTGGTGGTGAAGCATGGGGTGAGTAGCATTTGGGAAGAAGAGAAATATCAGTCAGGTGTAATGCCATACCGTTCACCATTCAAAGCAGCCATTTACTTCCACCCCTAGTATGAGGCTGCACCACAGGCAGGATTGTACCAGCCCCTTATCAGAGTCCTGACCTTGGAGAAGTTGTACAGCCTGTGAACACTTTCACTTTTAGAGAAAACCACTAGAGGGAGGGGGTTCATTATAGCATAATGTTGAAATTAGATCAATAGAGGTTAAGGTTGCAAGGATCCCCAACCTTGTTGAGCCTGCTGGGACCTTTTGAGTTATCACACAGGAGAATCGGCAGAGTCACAGAATGCCACTGGAGGCAGGCACCCGAGTGCAGAGGAAATGGGGCAATTTAAACACAACCCTTGGAAAGATGAGAGACGGAATAAAACCAACACTGTGGCAGCTGCTACCACCAAAGCAACACTATTGTAATCTGCAAGCAAGTCAGATCAGCAAATATCGGCAGGTGTCCCACCCACCCACCCACCCACCCACACTCACTTTCTGAAAACACTTGCCAGGAACTAGGTGAGGCTGGCATCCTCATGGTGACCATGGGCACTACATTGGCAACTTCAGGGTTCAAGTGTCACACGAGGATCTGGGAGATGCAGGTTCAAATCCCCACTCTGCCATTGAAGCTTCCTGGGTAACCTTGGGCCAGTCACTCTCAGCCTAACCTACCTCACAGGGTTGTTGTCAGGATTAAATGGGTGAGGGAAGACCAATGTATTCTGCCCTGAACTCTGTGAAGGAAAGGCAAGATAAAAAGATAGTAAATAAATACATTGAACAATATGAAATTTTCCTTCAGACAGTATTTTATTCCTTTATCATTCTATGAGACATCATTCTTCAGGAACTGTTTCCTGTATAAGCGGAAAGTATATCCATGGTACCTGTGACTTTAAGTTTGATTACAGTCTTATTTGAACAGCTGTGCATGAGTATTTGGATATTGTGTTTACTGTCAACTGTTGTTAGCCATCTTGAATCTAGAAAAGGGGGCAGAGATCTCTTAGAGCCAGCATCGTGCTGTGATTAGAGTGCTAGACTAGGATTTAAGAGACACAGATTCAGATCCCACTCTGCCAGGAAAGGCAGCTGGGTAAACATGGACCAGTCACATAGTTTCACCTCACAAGATTGTTGTGAGGATAAAACAGAACAAGAGAGAATTATGTCGTAAGTTGCTTTGCATCCTCTCTAGGGAGAGATGTGGGGCATAAATATCTGAATATGAAATAATAAAGAAACATGATTTCAATTCTTAAGAGATGCCAAAGATGAAAGAGAGTTTGAAGATCTAGCGTTATAAAGGCATTCAATACAAGACCAGCAGCAGAAAGGATGAGAAAAGGCATCCCAGCAGCTCAAAGTTGAGTACGAGGCCGGCCACCAACTGTTAGGTAGAATTCACTTCCTAACGTGAAGGACTGGCCTCAGATGGCTACTTGAAAGGAAAGGACAAATCCATGAGATATAGACCCATCTATAAATATTAGCCATTAGGTGCCAAATTAAAGCCCCCATGATTAGAGGCATTGGACCATTGACTACTGGATTGTGGAAGCCAAAAAAAAAATCATTGCTAATTACAATGGCCCATCACTCCAGTGAGCAACGTCTGCAGCTTCCCATCAGCCCGAGCAGCCAGTCTCCAGCTTTTGTGGCTCAAAGAATAGCTGTTTAAGAAGAAGTCTAACTTGGGATGGAAGAAGTTTCTCCAGCCTGAGGCCAGACCTCACCAGTTTTATCCTGTCTAGGAGTTTCCCATGACATACAGCTAGTGTTACCGCCAGGAAAATAAACAAAATATTTTCCTGAAGTCAGGTTGCCTGGTTACACTGGCTCCATGCCCGGACACGGAGACTTGTGTGGATCAGAAGCCTCCATAAGGTTCACAAAGAACGCATATGTATGTTTATGCCAATGCTATATGGTTTCCCTTTTGTTTGTGTCATTCTAAGATGTAATAAAAGCCCCTCTTGGTTGAGTTTATGCCTGCAGTTTAAAATTTTAGTTTAACAAGGTTCTTCAGTTAGTTTAAGGTTTTCTTAGATTTAAGCAAGCCATGCCAAGAAGTATATGTAACGTCTTGCCTGTGAGTATAAGTATATATGTTTATCCCTTTAAGGTTTCCCTCAGGTTTAAGTTTAGAAATGTTATTTTTGAAATTTGTGTCTGATGGCCAAAGCAGTGGCCTGAAAGGTTTGATATTAAGGGACAAGAACATTGGCTCTGGAATGCAGCTTAGACCAACGCCCAGCCGACCCTTTGACAAAGACAAAGACCCTCTTTGGACTTGCAAATCGGATCTGTTGCCAGCACCCAAAGGTCCCCAGCCATTAGGAGACGTGCAGGGACCACTATTGGACAGTTTGAACTTTTCTTTGTTACAGCAGCAGAGGCGGGAGCCTCAGGGCATTACTGAAAGGTATAACCATCTGATAGCAGAGATAGCTGGGTGGGGCAACGAGCCCACCTGGATTTTATGAATGGACGTTATCTACTTTCCATTCAGCACCATTGCGAGATCTCGCGGGAAGACGCTTGACAGTGAGATTTGTAATCTCTTTCAGAAGTTGTAAATGTATCTTGTTTGGGTGTTGTTTGTTTTGATTGGTGTTTGGGTGAGGGACTTGCCCCCTCACCTCCCAATTCCCTGCCCCTTTTCCCGCTTTGAAGTTTGGGAATAAAAGTTCTTGCACTGCATTGCAAGGGGCGATTCTCTCCTGACCGAGCTGTGACCACCACTTGCAATAAAATCCTTTTGCTTTGAAGAACGCCTGCTTCCTGCGCCTCATTAAGTTGCTGAGCTGAAATCACTTATTGTTACCTGGCAAACAGCGGTAACACTAGCGACAGCTAGAAATGCTGCTGGACTAGATAGAAGACTATCCAGAAAGAGAAGGCCATCTTATAAAACGGCTCCTAGAAGTACACAGGGATCAGTGAAATGCACAAGGCAAGCCAGAGGACTCCCAACCAAGGGCAGGTGGCCAGCAAAGTTGCACCCAGGTAATATGTTGTACAAGCCCAAGTTGCAGAAATGGCAGGGTGAGAAGGACTGGGTTGATGGCAGTACAGGAAAGGTGGCATAGACTGGTGAGGGAAAACCCCACAGAGAGGAAGCCATCCTGCCATTTCACTTTGTTTCCTTAGAAGCCAAAGTGTCCACAGGCAGCCAGGCCTGTGGGAGAAGCTCCTCACTCCCTCCAAGAATTTTCATTCTAATTAAAGGGGAAACTGCAGTTGTCAGGACTACAACTCCCAGCATGCACTGGCTCCCGCCTTTTTCCAACAAGAGCAGGAAAACAAACTGGGAAGCTACATCCCACCGGAGCTTCACGGCCAATGAGAGGACAGAGACTGGGCGGGGGGAGAAAACTGATTGGTTGTTGTTAAGATCAGAAATAAAATAAATACTGGAACTGAGGACACGAATCCTCAGTTCCAGCACCCTGTATTTAGGGTGACGCAAATCAATAAAGTTCTTTTCTTTAAGTTAACTTCGTTTGAGTGTGATCAGCCTTACAGCAGTCAGACAAAACACACGAAACTCCGCTGGCAGTGAGGCCAGTCCAGAAGGCCTTAACTGTGGAGAGAAATGTACTGATTTCTGAGCACATCCATCTTATTACTATTGACAGCCATCAATGCAAGAATTCATCCCTCATCCATCTGAAAAAGAGTGTACTGTGTGCTGATATAAATTCAGTTGAGCTTAACAAGTATCAGATTATGGGTAGTCAGATCCATATTTCCAGTAAAATTTCACATACAGGGATGGTGACGTTATTAACGCCTGTAATATGTCAAAGAGGACCATGGAAACAACAGTGGGAGGGAATCTGGATATTCAAGTCTCAGCTAAAAAGAATAAGCTTTTTATTTATTTTATTTACAAAATTTGCATCCCACCTTTCTGCTCCTACAGGATCACCAAGACAGCTAACAATTTAAAACATACATGATAAAATTGCATAATAAAACCATTAAAATCAAACTCCCTTCCAAATTGTACATCATTAAAACAATTTTTTAAAGAGTGAAAAATAATTAAAATACATACAAAACAGTTAAAATACATACAAAACATAAAAAACGGTGGTTAGGAAGGGAGAGATCATGGAGGGAACGGCAAACGAAACAAAAAGTAGTTATCTGCTGCCAGAGGATGGCAACGGAAGGGACTGGCCACTCTTCCTGGAGACATGAAGCAGAAGGCCCTCTTCCCAAGGTGCCTCCCACCTGGACTCTGAGGGCACCTGAAAGGAGGGGGGCCACAATGGCTGGGCAGATTTGCAAGGGACTGGGCAATTTTTCTTTATTTCAATGATGTTGCTCATACAGCCAGTTCGTCTCTGACAGTGTCATGCTAAGATGGGCAGTCCAGTCCAGAGGAGGGGCGAATCCCCCTCTGGATCCAGGGCAGCCCTGCGCCAGCGTGTTGCCCACCCTGCCAGCACAAGAGGCAAATGTGCTAGTGGGGGAGTTACTCACCCCAGCTGGTTGGCAGCGTCCGTCGCAAAAGTCACCGTTCCCACCTACACCCACCACCACAGAAAGCTGAACTGGCGAGCCCAGGGGGCATTCCAGGGACAGGTTAAGAGATGGGGCCAACCTTAGCCAGCTTCCACTGCCCACCCAGCCCCCAGGCGCGGGTGGGGCCAGCGTGGAATATATGCCACAATTTTCATGATGTGTCTCTGCTATCCCCCATGGGGGATTTTTGGAGGCTTTCCCCCTTTTTTTGGTTTTTTTGAGAGGGCGGGGCAGTGCCACTCACCCACCAACTGTGTAAGACTGTGTGTGTGTGTGCGCGTGCAATCAAGAATAATGCTTAACCTTACTCAGCTGAGAAAAAAAACTTGGCAACTGCCAATGTAACACTGAACTCCACCCCTGCTAAAAGAAGCCTTAAATTATCCAATTCCCCCCAGAGAAAAGGTTTCCTCCATTTATCTCTTGCCACACCTGAGTAAAGAATGCTGAAGGGTGTCTATCTGACCAGAACCAAAATGACACACTTGGTCAGAAGATGGCGCTCCATCTAAACCAGTGGTTCTCAACCTTCCTAATGCCATGATCCTTTAATACAATTCCTCATGTTGTGGTGACCCCCAACCATAAAATTGATATATATAAAATATAAAAAGACCGTTTTCCGGTGGTCTTAGGCGACCCCTGTGAAAGGGTCATTAGACCCCCAAAGGGGTCGCGACCCCCAGGTTGAGAACCACTGATCTAAACGACTCAATAGCTCCTTTGGCAGAATGGAATTTAATCTAGCCAACCTAAGTAATTGTCTGTAGCACAGGGCTATCTAGAAGTAAAGCAACTGAGTAACCTGTTCAATAAAATTACCATTAACACACCAAAGGTATCTCTGTTGATATGAAGATTTGCTATAGCCGCAATTCTCTCTGAAAGAGCTCAGAAGTCAGCTGAGACCCACTGGAGTTCCAGAAAGTATTGTCAGCATAATTGAAAAAGGTATTTGTGCCAATACAGGGGGATGGAATATTTAATCTGAGGGCCATGTAATTCAAGTAGAGGTGAAACAGAATGGGGGCCAGCAGACACCCTTGTCGTGTTCCTTTCTGTAAAGAAAAGGAAATGGACAGATGCCCTTCAGAACTGCAGTGAGCCTGGGCAGCTGAAGGTTCAAAAATATTTTGCATTAACCACAAAACTCTCAGATTGACCTCGATCCTCAATAGTTTTTCCCCTTAAGCGCTTCCTTGATACCAACTCCAAGGTTGTTTGTAGCCTTCTTGATGATTTGCAGATAAATACTGGTGTTAATAATTCTCATAATTTAACCAGAGTTACAGAAGGACTTTCCATATTCAGTCTTTTTTCTGCCTTATTGACAAGTATCTTTATTGATTGATTGATTGATTGATTGATTGATTGATTGATTGATTGATTGATTGATTATATTTATAGACCGCCTCACCCCCGAAGGGCTCTGGGCTTCAGGGGTTTCAAAAAGAGCAGCAGCTGTAGCTTCCACATGAGTAGACCAACAATCTGACTTCAGTACATTTCCCACTTGATAACAAGGAACCTGATGGGTCAGTGGCAAGACCCCAAAATCTCCTTCAATTGCAAGCACTGTCATGCTAAGTTTCAACCTGCAAGTTCATATTGAATGGAATTAAATTAGGACAGACTGAAAAAAAAATATTCATCTCTCACCTCTGCAGAGGAGCACCGGGGGAAAATGGTGCCCGACGCAACACCTCCTCCGGGCGTGCCCCCAGCCCCCAATGCTTCTGTGCCCCCCTCCCCCACGCCCCACTTACCTTAGCCAGCAGCAACGGTCCGGGGCAGCCTGGTGTGGCCGGGCATGTGGCCGGGCACATAGCAGGCTCCTGGCCCGGCAGCTCCTGAAGCCACAGGCCGCCCCTCAACCTGACCCAGCCAGCTGAAGGAGCAGCCTGGCAGGGCCAGGCTGAGGGGAGTCTGCTGCGGGCCCGCCGTGCACCCCTTGGCCTGGAGCAGCCCAGCTGCCACACAGGTAAGAGGCGGTCGGAGGGATGATCAGCCCACCTTTGCTGCCCGCTGGGCTCAAGACGAGGGGCGGCTGGCTGGCTGGCTGGCTGGCTGGCTGGCAGCCAAGGGGACAAAAAGCAGGTGATTCAAACCCACCCACCCCGGGCGGGCCTAGGGCAGGGGGCGCCTCCGGAAGGAGCCAGGCCGGAGCTGAGCACACCAGGGGACTGTGCAGGGAATGAATGGAGGGAAGGGGGAGCGGTGTGGGGGCGATTTTGCACCCCCCCCCCGTGTGACTAAATGGCCAGTGCCTGGGGACATGTGACCTCCCCCCCCTCTGTTCAGAAGGATTTCCTGTGTCATTGTTGACTGCCCAGCCATTTAAAATGATCAAGTTGGTCTTTAAAAAATTCAAAAGCTTCAAGCCCACAGGATTAATTTTTCATCCTTAGATTGACTTTTGCAAAAATAAAAATAACCCAGATCCTTCATTTCACTTTCAGTGAGTCCTGCCGAAGTCAGCCATAAGTCATCCTTCTTCCCAGTACAGGCGTTGCCTGCCACCAGAACTTTTGCCCTCCGGTAGAGGCTAAACAGTCGGTCTATTAAATAACTCTAGCTGGGACCCAATCTAGTTTAAAAGCATTCTACTTAGAAAGGGTGGCGGGATAGAAATTGTCACCAAAATAAGGGAACACACAATAAGCTCCAGATAAACAGCTGGCACTAAAGAAGATTCAGAAAGCTCTACTCTGTCATATTGCTGAGCATTGAAACATGAATGACCAGCTTTGGGGTGATCGCTTTTCTTCCTCTTGATGCTTTTCCCATAAAGGGTGTATACCCCAAAAGATACACATCATCCAAACCCAGGCCTCTTTTAAAAATATTATCGAAAATCAATTAAGAAACTCAATCACATCTGACAACCCAGCTTGGATACCCACCTTGCCACAAATCAATCTTGAGTTGCTGGCAAAATCACATCTAAATTCTGTACAATACAACCCTTCGATTTTCTATCTACAGCCTCAGGTTTGCAGGGCACCACATCATTGCTACCATATTCCATATCGCTAACATCAGGGGCACTAAAAGCTAAGCAGGGCTCCCTGGAATTGGCCCAGCTATTTCTTTAGTTTCTTTTTTTATTTTACAGATAACGTTACCTTCATTTCCTCCTTCTCATCGAGCCCCTTCTCCTGACTTAGAAACAAACACAAACCATTACAGTATTCAAAATTATCCCTAAGCTTGCCCACATAACGTATTGTCAAAGGCTTTCACAGCTGGAATCACAAGGATGATCTGGGTTTTCTGGGCTGTATGGCCTTGTTCCTGCAGTATTATTTCCTGACGTTTCACCTGTGGCTGGCAGCCACAAATGCAGGTGAAACATCAGGAGAGAATAATATTGGAACACGGCCACACAACCTGGAAAACCCATGACATCCTTGCCCACATAGTTTTTACAAGTACTTTTTTCAGGGATAGGACATTGTGATGGTATCAAATGTTTAACTGCTGGATTGTGGAGGTACTTCAAGGGAATTATCCCATCTGTTCAAAGGAAGTTACTTTTAGCCAAGATAAGATTTGGCAATCTTGGAGAAAAAAATGTGACTAAAAGACAATCAAGATAATTGTAATTAAAGAGAAAAGGTCTCACAAATGATCTGAACAACTCCCAAGGAGTGTTCATAATTCAAGTATAACAAAATAAAAAAAAATAACTAATTATTTAAAATAAAAAAATTAAATAAAAAAATGCTGTATCTTTCAACAGCGTTACTCACAAGGAATAAAATTAATAAAAAGCTACTTGGAACCAGTGTAGATGGAAGGATATTTATGACCCACTCCAGCACTGTGCACCAACTGAAATGTCTGAGCACTGCAGTCATCTAACCTAGATGCAACCAGGGCATGCACCACAGTGCAGGAAATGCCACAGATGGCAAACCAGCTGAAGCTGGTAAAAAACATGTGTGGCCACAGCTCCCACCAGTTTATCCAGCAGTAGGCCTTGGCCCAATAGTACTCCCAGGCTATGAACCTGTTCCTTCAGGTTCCTTCAGTGGAAGTGCTACCACATTCATAAGACCTTCAGCCCACCAGTAGAACTTCCATCTTGACAGAATTAAGTGTCTTTTTATTAGCCCAAAGTTGCTCCCAGGTATCAGTTGAGGGTTTCTACAGCCTCCCTGGAATCAGCTGGAATTGGGAGATAGAGTGGGTGATAGCCCAGTTCAATTCTCCAGATGACCTCACACAGCAGTTTCATGTAGATGTTTAAAAGTATAGGGGATCAGATGCATCCTTGTGGGACCCCACAGGCCAAAGGCCAAGGGGCTAAACAGTGGTTCCTTACCACTACCTTCTGAAATCTATCCTCCAGTTAGGATCAGAATCACCTCAGAACAGTGCCTCCCAATCCCATTCCAGACAGATGGTCCAGAAAAATACCATGATAGAATGTATAGAAAAGTCCAGCACAATCAACAGAGTCAGGTCCCCTCTGTCCATCTCTTGGCACAAGTCATCCACCAGGGTGGCCAAGACTGTTTCAGTTCCATAATACCGTTCAGTTCCATAAGACATAAACCCAGACTGGAAGAGTTTAAAGCAATAACTGGAGCCAATCAGAGTAGGGAAAGGAACTGCAAGGAATTTTAGCATCACGGGGGCCTAATTCTGCTTGAGAGTATGGCATGGGAAGGGAGAGGTTTCTGCCCTCTCTGTCATTTTCCCCAGCCAACATGACCTCGGGCGCATTATCTGCCCTACTTTGTAGCTGCACGTGCAGAGTCAGATCCTTGAGCAGTTCCTGGAAGTTCTTGTGAGACTGCAGGGATAAACGTCTGGTCCAGGGTCATTTAAAGTTATAGCATTTAGCTGGACCTCAGTTGGTATGAAATCAAAGTGCATAAATTCTATAGAGACAAACTTACATTTTCAAACCCCCCCCCTCACTTTCCCCCCCCTAAAGTCACAGGTGACTTATGACGACCTCATATGGTTTTCAAGTTATGAGACATACAGAGGAAGGTTGCTATAGCCTGCCTCTGCATCAGGGCTCCTCAGCACTCCTCAGAGATTGCCCATCCAAACAGCAACCAGGGTTACCCTGCTTAGCTTCTGAGATCTGACAAGATCAGGTGGGTCTGGCCTATCCAGATCAGAGCATTCAAACACAAGCATGGTGTCAGATTCAAGAAGGCCAGGACTTGCTCTGAAACTCTGTGCTTTGTGAAAGGGCGACTGGATCTCCTACCCTGTAGCCCAGCCCAGCCCATGCTCACTGGAGCTCGGACCCTAAAAAGGCCGTGACTAGAGCTCGGGTGGGGGGTGACTAAAAAGGCCAGTGTTGCTGCCAGAGGAGGGCATTTGGAGACCAACTCTCATCATCCCTTGCCATGAGGGGGTTTCCGCCATAAGTCGGTTGTGACACCCAGTGAGTACAATCCAGAGATCAAGGGGCCAAGCCAATGGAAAACACAACTTTGTCGAAGGTGCACAGCTTGTGCTGGGTTATGTGGTGGAAGAGATATCCAGAGGGAACAGGCAACCAAAGGCAGCAGTCGTCTCTAGAGAAGCAGCTTTGAGGCACACAAAACGTCTGGGCTGAAAAACAAGATCTGCAGGCCAACATGTTTTACCATGTTTTATGCTGTACACCGCCCAGAGCCCCTAGAGGATGGGGCGGTATAAAAGTTTAATAAATAAATAAATAAATAAATAAATAAATAAAAGTGCCAAAGGCATCCGACCCAGGACCGCATATTCCTTTGCTTCAAAAGGCACTCAAAGGGGGTCTCTCTCATATTCGCTCAACGGTCATGCCAGCGAAAAACTGACTAGTTGTCAGCTCTGTTCATGGCCCTGAAAATCTGGAAAACTGGATTGGGTCAGGAGGACATGCAAAATACAAACATGTGAATTAACTGTAAGAGAGAACTTTTCCACTCAGGCTTAAACAAGTAAACCTGCCTATGAGCCTATGAGCTGACTGCTGTCGACTTCAGAAGATCCAGGGATCGTTTTGGTGCCAACTTCCTTAACCTAGGAGCAACAAGGAACAACAGTAAGTTCACTTGCCTTCACTATGACACGTGAACCAGCTGAAAACTGGGTTTATCAAAGATTTGAGCCTATCACTATGGGGAGTAGGAAGCAGCCAGCCCAAAGGATGCACCTACAGAAGCCAATAATTGAAAACCGGGAAGAGCCTGTGAAGCCAAAATTAATTGTACAGTTGGAATCCACTGGCTTGTTGTGGGTTTTCCAGCTGTGTGGCCATCCATGGTCTCAAAGTTTTGGACAAAATGTTAGGAGCAAAAGCTACTGGACCATGGACAGGCAGCCTAGAAAACCCACAATAGCCCAAACTCATCCTCACAGCTCTGGCTTTCAGGCAAAATAGCCACATATCAATCTATTCCGGGTTGGTTTTAATATACCGGTAATCCTGCTAAACTGATTTCATGCTGTGCTTTGACACATGAAGCACCTGAGGCTGAAGCAGACCACTGGTACAACCAGGCCAGTATCGTCTCTTCTGGCAGAGAACAGCTCTTCCAAAGTCAAGCAGAGCTGGTTTTCCAAGGCTGCTACCTGAGAACGTTTCAACTGGAAATGCCATGACCTGAGCATGGGACATGTATCTGCAAAACATGTGCTCTACCACTGAACTATGACCCCACTAGGATGTTGTGGTTTTCCGGGTTGTATGTATTTTCATTATGAGAAGCAGCCTTTAGAACGAAGACTACAGACTCTGAAGTTGAACAACATCACCTGATAATTGCTTACAGATCAACATGATATGAAAGGGACAAACCTGCTCAGAACCCAGGATGCTTCCAGACTGCATCCTCCAGCAAATGCATCAAGTAAAAAAAGAGTCCCTCTCTCTTCCCTTCTATTCTGATTTAAAGGGTGAAGGGAAGCTTAAATGAATGGGTCAATCAACCTCTCCCTCCCTCAGCATTCCTACTCGCTTGATTCAGGCCAGCCCGGTGCCCCAACATGACATGCACAGAATGCCCTCTTCTTAGTGCTTCTGTTCTCACTTCCTAATCTGATTTTGATGGTCTTGATTTAATATTTTACAGCCATTTCTGAGAGAAAAATATTGTACTGGCATCAGAACAGCTTCTTCTTCAAACTCTAAGAAAGGCAACTCTCAGCGCACTCACTTCTGTGGGCTCCCGTTCTTTTTAATATAAAAGACTTCTGTTAGAGGAGGATTAACTTTAAATTTAGAAACCGGGTGAAACTGTCAAAGGTCTCGTACTGTGCTCCCCTGACTTTACGACAGTGAGGCCAAGGGAGGCTGGGCTGCCAACTCTTTCTGGAAGAAATCCTGTGCCTTTAACTCCCATGTCAGTTTGAGGAAGGCAAATGGTTCCCAGGTGTCAGGCGGATTGTATTTAGGTGATTGAGATGCATACAAGATATATGTAACCAGCCTGCTATATGTTAGCAGTGCCATTCTGGGGCATTCTTTCCTTGATCTTTACTTTATGGCTTCACACACTGAGTAGATAACCAGGCTTTCCCCTGACACTTTGGTCCCATGAGAACCGGGATTGTTTACCAGTTATCTCATGGGGGCAGGATGCCAGGTGGCTCTCTACCTCTATCTGTCATCAACCTTAGGGTGCCTCAGCTCCAAACTAACTCTCATATTTGGGGGCATATGGGAGGGGGCACTAACATCAGAATAGAGGGGATAGCAAACACCAGGTTCCCTAGAACAGGCTTTGTCAAGCTGGGTGCTTTGATGCCTATCAATAAACACTACTGATCAACAATACAGAGTCCATTTATTGCTTCAAGGTTCAAGACCTAACACCAGGTAGTCTGCATCCACAGTGTTGGCCTGCTTAACTTTAGCTTTAAGTTAGAACCATATGCCTTCTAATCATTTTTGCAGCCTTGCTTGGGAGAAGAGATTTGCTCATTCCTCTCCTGGCTTTACACCAAGGTTACAATACATAGACATGGTTTGATCTGAAGAGTCACTTTGCTACAACATAGAGCCAATGCAGTGTAGTGGTTAAGAGGGCAGACCCTACTTCAGTGAACCAGGTTTGTTTCCCTGCTCCTCCACATGAAGCCTGCTGACCTTGCATCAGTCACAGTTCTCTCAGAACTCTCTCAGCCCCACCTACCTCACAAGGTGCCTCTTATGGGGAGGAGAATGGAGGGCAACTGTTAACTGTTTGAGTGCTTAAAAGTTAGAAAAATGTGATATATTAAAAAAACCCTCCTTTTCTTCTATTCAGTTAGCACCTAAACTACACTTAATATACCAGAATGTGAATCCAAGGCTGGTCTAATTTCAGATCTCATTAAGGCCGCCAAGACTCTGGTCAGGGCAGGGAAATCCCTGCCTCCTGCCCCCAGGGCTAACTACTGCTCTGAGTGGCAGCGGGAGAAAAAATTTTTACAAAGTGACACCAGCTACAGTGTGATGTCACTACTGGTAAAAAAAGTGCAAAGGAATTTCTAGGAATTGGCATTCTATTGTAAAAGCATAGAGTTTTCAGTGATTCATAGAGCTACCCTGTCTCTCCGAAAATAAGACATCCCCTGAGAATAAGACAAAGCAGAGGTTTTGCTGAAGTGCTAAATATAAAACATCCCCCGAAAGTAAGATGTAGCAAAGTTTTTGTTTGGATTTCCTCTCTTGCAAATAAATTCTATTTTGCAAGTGTTACTCACTGCATTGACTGGATGCTACCCTGTTTCCCCTAATATAAGACATCCCCGAAAAATAAGACATAGTAGAGGTTTTGCTGATGTGTGAAATATAAGGCATCCCCCGAAAGTAAGACATAGCAAAGTTTTTGTTTGGAAGCATGCCCGACAAACAGAACACAGGAAAAATAAGACATCCCCTAAAAATAAGACATAGCACATCTTTGGGAGCAAAAATTAATATAAGACACTGTCTTATATTCGGGGAAACACGGTATCTGTTTATTGTAGTGTGGTTGAGGGAAAAAGCTAACCTATCTCCAGACACTAATATTACTGAAATGGTTTCATTCAGTCACTGTGGCCTGCCACCACCTTTTCCCTCCCCTGACTTTCAAATCTCTTCCCCTGCACTCCCTTCACACAAACCTCTTCCTCTTGCCACATTCCTTTTCTATGAAGACAAAAAATAGCAGAGGCACCAAGTTCTCACAGAAATTTGTTCCTCAAAGATTTCACAGCATGGGGATCCGCTTCAAAATCCTTCCTTCTGTCAGGGCTCTGAGTAAAATATGAAGAGCGAATGGACCAGATGCCTGGGAAACTTTGACTGATTTCCAAACTAGAATGGGATTATTCCTAACCATCTAATGTGCTCAGCAACGAGGAAACAATAATAAGAAAATACATATTTCCTGTAAAATAGCATGGACTTCTTAACATATATCTATTTTCAAGTGACAGCAAGCTGGTGTTTATAGTTTGTTTTCACATACCCAACCTGATCTTGCTTTTAATTGTTTAAAACAGTCCTGGTTATTAGCATAATTATTTCTAACTTTTTTTACAACTTCACAATTATAGGTCATCACAATAGATTTGAATCCAATGGAATCTGTCCCATGGTTGTTTGTTCTCTGGGCTAAACAATTTGAAATTCATGGGGCAGTGCTCATAGCTCAGCAGCAAAGCACATGTTTTCCCTCCTCCAGAAGTTCCCAAGGTTATTTGTCCAGCATGTTTTCATCCTAGCCTCTCTCCAAAGAGCTCTAGGTGGCTGACATGGTTTCCCCTCCTCTTCCACTTTTTCCTCACAACAATTCTGTGTAGGTGACGCTTGCAGAGAGTATCTTGGCCCGGTGTGCCCAGAAAGTTGTCATAGCTAGCAGGGATTTGAACCTGCGTCTCCCCTGTCCTAGTGCTACATTCAAACCACATTCAAAATCAGTGTCAGATTTTCAGGTAGACCAGCTGTGAGGGCCTGGCTTGAGATTCTGAAAAACAAGAAACATCTAACAAGTCTTTATCAAAGGTCAGGTTTAAATCCAGGTCTCTCGGGTTCAACACATACATTAAAAGACTCTTATCTGTCAGTCTATGGTAGCAAAATAATAAAATATATGCCATATTGAATTAAATGTCAGTCTTTAAGGTGACACTGGACTTTTGTTTTATCTTGTCTGATATGTGATGAAAAGACTTTCCAAAAGGTAATAATACACATGTTTAAATCTAACCAGCACTGTATTGTCTTTGCATTTTTTCTAAATCTTTTTTAATGAATGTGTTCTGAGTGTCTCAAAGCCAGAGTGAGATCTGCCCATACGAATTCATCTCACATTAATGGCGTCCTTTGTGAATGTTTTTAATATGAGACAAGATGATGAGGAGGCCCAGCTTTCAACCTAATGTCTATTCTAGCCAATTTAAGCAAAACCTGATTTAAGCCTCATTTCTTTGTAAGAACATATGCATTAAGAAACACTTAGGTAATAAATTAAATATTTTTCCAGTTTATCAGCTTTAGTTCAGCAAGACAGGAAGCAAATGGACTAAAATCAAGCATTTGAATTATCTGCTTGTTCAAAATTATGCTGCCCAAAAGTTTTAAGATGAACAGCAGCTCAGGTTTACATGTTATAAAGAAAGAGGAATTAAAACCCAAGTGTTTTCATGAAAGGAAATCTTACAAATCGCACACATGACATGCCTTATTCTCTTCCTACAAAGTGCATGTATCTGCTTTCTCCAACACCCCCCCCCCCCGCCCTGCCCTGCCCCCCCCCCCCCCCCCCCCCGCCAGGCACTGTGGAGCTCAGGGTGGGTCGTGGGCTTGGTGACGGCAGCTATAGGGTTACTTTTATGCCCAACCCCCTACAAAGCTGTTTCATTCAAAGCCAAGCTCAGGTCAGTCTCTAGACTATCTATCAGCACAAGACAGAGGAAGACACTCAATACTTACACTGTTAGGGTTGCCGGGTTGCCTACTTTGGTAGCCAACCTTCCACCCTCAGCCCTTGCCACCACTCAATAGATCAAAAGGGGAAAGGGGAGCAGGCCCAAACAGGATTCTACAATGATGTGATGTCACTTCCAGCTATGTAACTGGAAGTAATTTCACCGCATCATGGGAAGCTTGAAGATTCACCAAAAACTACATGTGGTTTTTATTACAGTTTCCAGGAGATTCTAGAGCAGTGGTGGCGAACCTTTGGCACTCCAGATGTTATGGACTACAATTCCCATCCTGCCAGCATGGCCAATTGGCCATGCTGGCAGGATGGGAATTGTAGTCCATAACATCTGGAGTGCCAAAGGTTCGCCACCACGGTTCTAGAGCATCTTGCTACATGGCGACATCACTTCCAGCTGCACAGCCAGATATGAGGTTGTGGTGTCATGGGATGCCACTTGTGTAAATCCCACATCCGTCATTATCCAGGGGGCTTCCAGCCCTTGATTGGCAACCCTCGCCTACTGCATCTACGTAGCTCTTCCTCCCCAGGCCTGCCCATATTCCACAATGTCTGCAATTGAAAGTAGAAAATCACAAGCAGGAACCCAAAGAACCTGCGGGGGGGGGGGGGTCTGATTTCCCCTCCCTTGCTGTTTCCTCTTTCACTTTCCTGAAAGTCCACATAGCCTCTACCCTTTTCCTGCTTCCTCGCTCCAATGAATCCTCCCACAAACTCAAAAAATGGGTGTGGAAAGGGTCCTTCCTCCTCCCCCTGTCATTTCAAGCAAAGAAACTCAGTCTGGAACGCTGTGGCTATTTAGCAGCAGCCACTGAGAGAATCTGTTGCTTAAAGCCACAAGCACTCCTTTTATCATTGGGTTTTTTTAAAACACCCCAATGTATTTTGTTTAGATTTCACATTTTTCTGCCAACCTGGGGTGTTTTTCAGGTTTGTAGAAAGATCTATCTTGCCCATTCACAGCTCCACTCACTGGATTTAAGTAACTGATTTGGCTGACTTCACTATTAGTACACAGACCAATGGGGACCCAGGATACTCACAGGGGGGAATCCCTCCCCTCCCCCATCACAGCTGATTCCCACACCCGATTTTCTACTTACTGCTGGGAGTGGGGGACACTTGCAGAGGAAACCTTATTCTTTCATCCACTGCCAAGTCTGGTGAGGCTTCAGGCCCCTCCAACACTGCTTCTAAGCACAGGGTGGCTGCCTGCATCCGCCTCTAGCCCAGAGTAGTGGCTAACATCCTCTGCCACCACCCCTGAGGCCAGGGAGGCTGCCGGCACCCATCCCCACTGGGGCTTGCTGGTAAGTCTGGGGCAGGTGCCGCATCCACAGCCCACCTGGAGAAGCAGCTGTCAGCAGAGCCTGCTGCCGTGGCTGTGGCTCCGTACCAGCGCCAGTAAGTGAGCAGTCTGTGTGCATGCAGACAACGCAAATCTATTTCAGTGGATTTAAACCCCCACATATTTTGTTGTTAATTTCAGATTTGTCTACAGACCTAGGGGGGGTCCCCTAAATCTGCCAAAAAATCTGGAGTTGAGTGTGCCCCTTATCTGGGGTGTTAGGAATCCACAGGCAGGGGACACACTTGGGAATTGGATATAAAGATAATTTGCTGCCATCTTCCCCAAATTTAAAAGATAATGTGGATGCTAATGCATTTGAAAAAGAGGAAACCTGGTAAGAGGGCATGCACCAGCTCACCCAACGTATTATAAGTTTTAAAGTGTCCTCGAAAAACAATATCTGTTTGTCTAAGAAGGTTCCAATTAGAAGCTGTTTTTTGAGTAAATCCAAAGATTTGAATCCCATTGTAGCACATTTATATCTTACCCAAGCTTACGTATATCACCCTGTTCTATCAGAGATGCCTTCCACCAGTGGCTCCCAAACCTCTTTGGCCACCAGCCCCTAGGTTCCACAAACACATCTGCAGTGCCCCCAACCCTATGACAAGTATTATTCAGAAAAGCAGTTTGAATGCCCCACTATGGAAAATAATAACAATAAAATTCAAAACAGTAACAATCAAGTGCCTGTTTATTCAAAATCAAATTAAAAGTTTTAGTTTAATTTCTTCCATAAAACTAACTGGATCCAGCGATACTAACTTTTCAAAGCTTGACACTCATTTAGCAAGAATCTTGGATACTACATTTTATAACTACTTCACTGTTCAGTAAATTCTTAATGTGGTAGATGGGCTTGATGAAGTGATACCAATTTCTCAATGTCTGGTTTAAAGTCACTAAGCAGAAGTCTTAAATTCCCCTGTTCAGTCATCTGGAATCAGTTTCTTTGCAGGAACCCATCTTCTATTTCTAGTTAAGTGTCCACTGTAGTTCTGGCAGGTATTTTCCTAATAAAAAAAAAACCCCTTAACTGTCAAAACACTTTTTCAATCCTGTTTGCTACCATTCCTTTTCCTACCTGTCCCTACTTCAGCACATTTTTTGTTCTAATTACTTCATCTTTTTTTCCAGATTATTAATCAACATAAGCAACCCCAACCAAAAAAGAAGATCATATGGTGACTACTCAAATATCACAATGCTCCAGTCAAATATGTCTGCATAGCAACTTTTGTAGGTAAAGTGAAATCAATTGAGAGAGAAACTAGTGTTTTCTAGACCAGTTAGATAAGTGATTCCAGCCAATCAGTGATCATGTAGTGAAAGGGATGATTTCTGTGGTGATGATGCCTTTAAGTGTTTGAATTGATGGGCAGAGTTAAGAGCCCCAGGAAAAGCAGGTGGAACTGAGAGAGTTCAGACTGAGAACTTCTGGATAGCTGTTAACTGTTAATATAGTTCATATTGTCAGCTGTTAAACCTGTTTAAAACCACGAAGGTCATCCTGCCACCCATCACAACATGCGTGTCAGAAGTTTGAACTCCAGTCATCTCCACAAAGCTATTTGCAAAGGTCTGCAGTTTTTTCCTTTTGAGGGCTAGGGGAGGGGGGCGAACCGACAGCAGAAAATGGCAAAGTTTTCCCCACCAGAAGCCTTTGACTTCAATCAGCCTGCTGGACGGTCTGCCTGGAGACAGCGTTTCTACAGGAATAGAATTGCCACTAAATTACATGAGGAAGTAGGAGAGATCCAAGTACACTCCTGGATTTATGCTATCGGCGCTGCAGATTTCCAGTTTCTTCACCTTAACAACTGAAGGGGATAAGAATAGCTTTGACCGAGTCCTGGGAACATTTGAAGAATATCCAAAGAGTGTCCGAACGCAACCATATCTACGAGAGGGCTTGTTTTCATCCCAGGAAACAGAAATCTGGTGAATCTGCAGAAGCTTCTGTAAAGTGGTTGCATGAACAAACAATCGCTTGTGATTTGGGGGCTAGCAAAAGGTAAAACATCAAAGACCCATTAGTATATTTCAGACACAGAAGTTGCAACTTAAAAGTGACCTTACTCTGGATGTTGCAATGCAACTGATTAGAAATTCTGAGCTGATTAAAGCACAAGTCCATGAACAGAGTTCTCCAGAAGGACTTCAAGAGGTTTCTCGGGTTGCAGAGTTTCCTAAGCACCCGGCCTCGGGGAGGAAAAGTCCCAGACCTTTCTAGAAGAACCCTGGTGAGACCACTAAGCAACTGCACTGCACGGCAAGCCAAGCCAGAGCTTGAAGCGTCTACATTGTAGGGGGGGGGGGGGGAACCATGCAGAGAGGGCAGAGGGTTCTGCAAAAGCTGCAGAGTGCTAGAAGTGTAAATGCATGGGACATTTTGTTACAGTTTGCCACACTCCTGGGGATAAGAGAAGTTGCATCTATAGAGGGTATCTCTTAACAGATATTTTTGGGACCAGTCAGCTGCTCCAAACCCATAACTGACCCATGGGTGGTTTCTTTGCCAATTTGTGGTCTGACTTTGGAATTCAAAATAGATACTAGAGCTGACATGAATGTGATTTTAGAGTCTGTTGGCATGTGCTTCAAGAACTGTCCTCACCTTTACCAACCTCTTGCGTATTCTCCAGTCCAGGGAAAGACAACTTGAATTGCACGGGATATATCCCAGCACAAACCCATTTCCAAGGAAAACCCTACTCCTGCAAGATTTATGAATTCAAAACTCAATACAACAACCTGTCAAGCAGAGACACAGCTGTTGCAATGGGTTTGAACTGTCACTTAGATGACTTTCCACTGGAATTTCAACAGGAATTGGGAACCTTACAAATATCTCCTATTGAAATAAGGGTAAAACACAATACTACACCCTAGGCCACCGCCAGTGCTGGGTCCATATCAGAACCTCTACTTCCAAAAGTGAAACCTGATATCCTGATCTCGCCAGTTCTGGCCCAACCCTTGTCGTGTCTTCCAACCAGGATATGGGATCCTGGGACTGCAATCTCTTGCTTGCTCTTTAGTTTTGTTTTTAGGCACCTGCTGGCTTCTACACTTCAAAGCGTTGGGGAGCACGGCTTGTTTTGCTTGGGTGGAGGCCGTGCCTTTGCCTTCCCGTGAGAATGGAGGTGGGCTGCTCCCTACATGGGAACTGGCAACAGAAGGTGGTGTCAAGATGTGTAGATGCGGGGGGGGGAGTGTGTGAACGGAGTGAGGGTATACTGGAAGCTGTTTTGGCACCTAATCTTCAGCTCCGTCAATAGAAGTCTAAATGCTTAATCCTGGTGCTGTTTACAATAAAGGAAATTGTTTGAACACAAAGTCTTATTAATGAACAGTCTGGGGCCTTACACCTGATTTGGACAGAATGGTTCGCTGTAGAGTGATTGAACCAATCACAGAACCTAAAGATTAATCTGCTCCAGCTGTGCTAGTACCCAAGCAAGATAGTTCAGTTTGTATCTATGTAGACTTAAAACAACTGAAAGTTGTCAAGCATGAACACTTTATTCTTCTAGCCACAGATGACATCCTTCCAAGATTGGCTGGAGTGCCCATGTATTTTCACTGCTGGATATTGAAAGGGGATTTTAGCCAATTTGCTTGGAGGCTGAAAGTGCTATGTTCATTACTCCGTTCTTACACAGATTGCCATTTGGAATTTCCAGTGCTCCAGAGTTATTCCAGAGAGAGATTATTTGCCTGTTACAGAACCTAGAAGGTGTACCTGTTTATAGTGATGACTGTCTGTAGCCATACACAAGAACAGCATGATGCTCGACTAAATATAGTCCTTCACACCTTAAAGAAGGCAGGTCTACAGCTGAACAAAGCTAAATGTCTTCTTTGCCAGAAGTCTCTCATCTATCTAGGACTGATGAACATGGTGTAAACCCCGACTTGAAAAAAACAGAATCAATCCTAGAAGTGGATCTTCACACTAACGCTATAGAACTTAAACACTTTTTAGGCATGGTGATAGTTTCTTGCCAAACTTGGCAGAAGTCCTAAGTCCTTTGAATGCCCTGTTAAAGTTTGAAGTACTGGGGCATTGGGGTTCGCACCAAGTACAGTTATTTGCAAAAGTAAAACAGCTGTTATCCAACACACCTGCACTAGCATACTATGATATCAATTCTCCTACTGTGGTCTGTGCCTGCACAAGTAGCTATGGCCTTGGTGAAGTACTTCTTCAAAAGATTGATGGTGAAATAAAACCAGTTTCACTTTGTTCCACAACCCTCACTGACTCAGAAACTCGATATGCTCAGATTGAGAAAGAATGTTCAGCAGGAGTTTGGACTTGTGAACAGTTTTCCAAATAGCTCTTTGGTTTGTCTTCCTTTCAATGCTTCACTGACCACCAATCTCTAGCACCACTGGTAAACTGCAAAGATTGGGATAAAGTTCCAATGAGATGTCAAAGACTCCTTCAATGGCTGATTCCGCATGGGCCAAAAACAGCGGTGTGAAAACACCATTTAAAACCATTTTACACCGTTTTCACACTGCTGTTTTTGGCCCATGCGGAATCAGCCAATGCTTGATGAGATAAAATCCTCAAGCAGAATACCGTCCAAATAAAACTCTAGTCATTGAGGATACACTGTCATGGCAGCCTCTGAAAATGATTGATGCTGACTCTATTGCACTTATCAAAGAAGCTGAGTGCTGTGAAGCCACCCTGCAAGACTTGAAGCCATTTTCAAAGTTCCTTCTTCATCAGGTAGAAACCCCCACTTCTTCTGATGCAGAGTTGCAAAAAGAGATAAGCTATGTGTCCAAGGGATGGTCAAGCCTGCACACTATAGAGACTAATATACAGATTGATATGTAGATAGCAATAGCAGCCTAACATGGGGCAGATAAAATATTGGGGTGGATAATCTAATCACCTCAGGTTAGGATGTTAATCTGTATATATTTATAGTAGTTTTAATTTGTTTCTAAATGTATCAACCTGTGTCTAGCCATTGCCAAATTATTCAGATGACACTATTGTTTATTATATATTCAAAAAGGGGGAAAATGTGGTGATGTGTGCCATTAAATGTTTGAGTTGATGGGCAGAGTTAAGAGACCAGGAAAAGCAGGTGGAACTGAGACCTAAGAGAATTAAGGCTGAGAGCTTCTGCGTAGCTGTTAACTGTTCTTATAGTTCATATTGTTAGCTGTTAATAAACCTGTTGAAAATCACTATGGATGTCCTACCATCCATCGTGACAACTTCTGACATCCTGTGGCTGATTGTACTGAGCTCACTGACAGCCCAAAGTTCAGAGGGAGGGTGGTACACCCTGAAGAGGTAAACACTTTCAAAACAATCATCAAAACATGGTGGAAACAAGATCACAGTACTGACAGTGAGTTTAAACACATTTATTTTTCTCTACGGGATAAGCAGCTCCACTCAATTTCAAGTCAGTTCATATTTTACCAAGTTCCAGGGACATCACTTGTTTTGACTGAAAGGTTGAAGGCTGGTGTGAAGCTCAACCACAGGCTGCTCCCTTCCCACCCCGGTTGCCGTGGCAACCATCCGGACTCCCTCAGCCCCGCGCTTGCTGCGGAATCGCTCCGTGGCAGCAGCAGCAGCAGCCACCGCTCGCTGCCGGACCCGCTGCTACTGTCGCTGCCGTCGTCTGCACTGCTTCGCATGGAGCTGCTGGCCGCCGCGCTCAGCGCCACCTGCGCCTTGGACCATGAAGGCTCCGCGGAGAGTGTGGCCGGAGCCCGCTCGGCTGGCAGTGGATCCCCTTCCATGGCTGGACCAGTTCCTATTCTTGAAGAGAGCCCTGTGCTTCAAGACTGTTCTGCTGTTTTCCCAGAGGGCCTGCAGATGATTCACCCTATGACAGCCGACTCCTGGAAAAACTTCATTGAGCAAATAGGGCTCTTGTATCAAGAATATCGGGATACGTCCACACGTCAGGAGATAGAAACTAGGCGACTGCAGGATTCACAGACAGATACTGAAGAGTGCACAGCTACAGAGGAGACACCATCAGAAAAAGAATCTACAGATATAGTGGAAAACAAGGCAGTTCCCCAGTGCTCAGAAACTCCACTTCTAGGTTTAACTTATGGCAAGATCTTCCAGAAGTCAGAAGCAGTGGTGTTCTGAATATTCTTCAGCCAGATGAGATCAAACTTCAAGAGGCCATGTTTGAATTGGTCACCTCAGAAGCTTCATACTACAAGAGCCTGAACCTGCTGAAGTTCCAGGGACCAAGTTTGTGTCCTTTGACATTCAGATGTCCCCTCATACCAGCACTGAGTACTTCTGGCTTAGCCTGGGGAATGCTCAGTTATAATCAGCAAAGATTTTCATATATTCTACCCTTTAAGGTTCTGTTTTTAGTATGTTTATAAGCTCTAGTTTTAGATTATATGTGTTCTAATTTTTGACTTCTTATTGTCTTGAATGGCCTATGGCTACCAAATAAAGTTTGATTGGTTGAACACACACCAGCACTGAGCACTTCCGGCTTAGCCCTGGGAATCCTATCAAGGGTCCTGCCAGCTGGACACACAGGGCCGCTGCGCTGCATTCAGCTTGTGGTTCGCAGCTGTGGTGCTCTGCTTGACGAACTCGGAAGCTATTTGTTTCTCTCGCAGCATTTCTTCCAACACCAAAGAGACTGTATTATTTTTCGAATCTTAACACCGATGATTTCTTGTCCCCATGGCAAAGGATCATTAAGCAAAAGTAAAACATGCATTGATAACTCACGTGCCCAAAATTAAAGTCCTTGCCATGCAGAGGAACTTGGCAATGGCTAGACACAGGTTGATACATTTAGAAACAAAAAAAGACACTGACACAAAACAGATCTCTCCTTTTTGGAACTGGGTTGTTTTGCTACTGAATTTGCTGATGACCCGCATCTGGACAAACAATGTGAACCACAACCAAGAACAATCACAAGGAACACCTGAAGAAGTAAAACCTAGCAATTCATTTTGGGATTAAACAAATTGGACTGACATTGGACCAGGGGCTCACGGAAGGCAATCTTAAATCAGCGTCAAAAGGTTTTGCCAAACCTCCACACTTTGTGTAAATATTTAACATAATCAAAATGTATGGGATGGCTACACATCCAAAGCTAACTGCAGTGACGTAATGTCCATTGGGCAATGTGGGCAGCTGCCCAGGGCTCAGGAATTTTGCAGAGCATGCTCCTGCATTTTTATTTTTTTGGTGTTTTTCTCATTTTGGCCTGCAGTGGGTGCATTTGTAGAGATATCGGCACCAAAATTTCAGGGCATCATAGGAATACTGTCCTGATAATGCCTCCCAAGTTTGGTGCAGTTTGGTTGCCCCTATCCCCCATTGTTTCCAATGGGAGCTAAGGAGATGGTTGCCCCTATCCCCCATTGTTTCCAATGGGAGCTAAGGAGATGGGGGCTGCACCTTTGAGGGTCCATAACTTTGTCCCCCCTGAACCAAGCTTTGCCAAACTTGGGGAGTGTCATCTGGACAGTCTCCTGATGATACCCTGAAATTTTGGTGTCACTAACTTAACAATTGCACCTCTGACAGGCACCCCCAGAAATTTGCCCAAGAATCTTACTTCTGAATTGATTTTTTTCCATTGATGTCAATGGGGAATTTCTGGTGCAGCCTGTGCGGTGCACATTTCTGAAGGCACAGTCACAGAACTTTCAGGGTA